>NW_016165116.1:19996-28838 GCF_001687245.7 Rhagoletis zephyria | reverse complement strand
GTGCCATACTCAACACGTATTTATCATTAGCAGCGGCAACAGGTAAGCAACAAAAGCACACGAAAGCAACAAAAGCACCAATAATACCGACAACAACGACAAGACCGACCAATGTGAGAACATACACGACACAACACAACACAACACGAACAATGGCCAATGGTTCAAGTGTACAAACACAAGAACAAGAACAAGAGAGTAGTATGTACTTGTGTCCACACTTACGCATGAACGCATTGAAGTAAATTTAATGCTGCAGGTTGCCTACAAGCATTGAAATTATATACAGTGGGGGTCACATAATTAGGGACACTATGCCAAATGAAAAAATGCTCATCAAAATTTCAGACTTTCTAATCAGTATTTCTAGATAAAAATCGGCCATGTAGCTTATAGCCCATTAAATTTTAGTACAATATTGTGCAAGTTTTAAGCGCGTTGATTTTAGAGCATTTTTTTGCTGGCGGTGTTGCTCATTTTCTCAGATATAAAAAAAATTTCCGAACATACTTTGCATGGAAGAAAATGAGGAACGCCGTCAGCAAAAGAAATTCTCAAAAATCAATGTGAATTTTTTCTAGAAATTCTGATAAAAACTTTTGAAATTTTTAAGACCCTATTTTTGAATTTGGCAATTTTTTCATAAATCTAATGGAAAAGTTTGAAACTTGTATGCCCTGTGTCACCAATCAATATTAAATTTATCAGCCTGTCAAAATTTGAAATGACACACTTTTGTTTGGAAAATTTGCCATTTTAAATTTTATCAGTCTGAAACTCTGATTAAAAGTTTGTTATTCTTATGACAATTTTTTTTTTTTTTAATTTGGAGGGTTTTATAAATCTTGTAGAAATTTTGAAACTTTAATGCCCGGTTTCGCCAATCAATTTAAAATTTATCAGCTTGTTAAAACTTATTTGGAAAATTTGTCATTTTAAATTTTATCAGTCTGATAAGTTTTAAAATTGATTGGTGAAACCGGGCATGAGTTACATACTTTATTTGGGTTATGGTGTAAACTATACTTTTGGTAAAAGTAAATAAATTCAAAATAAATAAAGAAAAAATAAATAGTCGATACTTGTAACGAAGTCTTTTTCCTAATTATGTGGCCATGACTGTATGTGTGTATGTATATACGAATGTAGGTTTATGATTGTATAAATGTATGAGCTTAAGGATTCTGAGCTTTTGCAAATGAATGCAAGTGGCTGCACAGAATTATTGTATTATACATATATATGTATATATGTGCTCGTATTTGTGTAGCAACCGTTATCGTGAGACGAACAAGAGAGCATGCAGGTATTCAAATGTGTATAGTGATATATCTCTACGAAATTTCTAAAGGCAATTGTATGTATGTACTTACATATATGTATATATGCCTTAAATGTATGTAACCGTTACTATACTATACTCACATATTGAGAAGTTTTGGCTATTTACGTTGTTATTTTTTCTTTTTATAAAAATGAAATTTATTCTTTAACAAAAACCGTAAAAATATCCAAGTTTCAAACTTAAAGAAAATCAGAAACTCTTTCTTAAAAATGTTTTACTTTTTAATTAGATTTCCTGGAAATATTTGGAGTATACAGGCGGCTCCAAATTTCATTTCCGATAAAGAGAAAAATGGATCAGGTAGGGGCAAGCAGCATTAAAGGCACAAGTGGACAAGAGTCACTGGAGACGAACAAACTCGGCTCAAAACACTCTATTTAGTGCTTGAATAATAGTTGTTGCTGTTGTCGAGTTGTAAAAGCCATCCAACGAATATATGTAAGTAGGCATATTAGGGTGGAGCGAAAAAAATCAATTGTGTAACATGATCACATTAAACGCTTTCCCATTGGATAATATTTACGGTCGCCCCAAGAGCTTTGAAATTATTTGGAGAATCTCTCAAATTATGGTTATTTTATAGTTTTTTTTTAAAGAATTTCTAGAAAGATTTCCGAAATTTTTTTATATGGAAGACACTGTCAGCAAAACGCGACTTTTTAGCAACTTGAAACTTGCACTTTACTAGACTAAAATTTAATGGGCAACAAAACTGAGTACATCTATGAAATATAAAAGAACCTTGAGATTTAAGTTTTTAGGTATGGGAAACCATAAGGACTATTGAATTTTTCGCACTGATTAAAATTTCGAAATCGAACAATTGATTTTTTTCACTGCACCCTAATGTACACACAAACATGCCCGATATATTAACGTTGCTTTCGTTAGAAAATTTTGTATAAAATTACATAATTTACATCCAAAATTTTGGAAACGAAACAATTTTAAATTCGGAAACTTATGTTCAACATTTTGTGTCTAGAGGTATAGTATGTATGTGTATGTATCATCATGTTACAAAAATATGTATATTGGAGTAGGCTGCAAATATTTATGGGCATTATTTGTTTTGTTTTAATTTACACAGCATAGTTTTAAAAAGTTTGCACTCTACATATTTAGATGCGTGCGTGCATGTTTGTATGCTTGCTTCTTGTATGTTTGTACAGCACTCTGGTAATACGCAACGTATGAGCAACCTTCATCTGTTCATTAGCCCGCTAATGGTTTTATTGTTCCTCGTATGCACTTAACTATAAAATGTGTACTAATAATTACTGTAAAATTAGTTACAATTCAAAAATTTACAATCATTATGGCTGTACTTAATTTGGAGTTTTATTGTAGATATCTTTTCGACTTGGTATGGTTGTGGTGGCTTCTCTCAAATGTACTGCTATTACAGACTTACACATTGCTTTAATGTAAGCGCATTTATTAATGTTTGTATGCTCATAAACATTTTATTTTAAATACATATACACTTTTTACTGGTGGTTTGCTCTAAAAAGTTTATACGATACATTGAAAGATTTTGAAGCAAATTTTAATAGGTAATTAAAGAGATAAATAAAACTAATACCGTATTTCCACTGAGCATTAAATGCAAACAAGATAAATAACAAAGTTGGACATCGATAAACAATTCGCGCAAACAGTTAAAAATAATTGTCTAGTAAGTCTATTTGTAGATGTATTTATTCATCGTGAATCGGACTTAATTTTCATTGAAATTTTTACATTTTAAGTAACATGCTTTCCTGGTTATCGATTATATTTTTATTCAGATTTCAATAACAAAACACAGTGAAGAATAATACAATATATTTAACTGGCCGACGCGGCAGTCTGAACAACAACGCTTTATTTTGAAATGTTGTCATTCAGAATTTAATCCTATGCTCTCGATTTATGGTTGTATACTGCTGCTCTTTCTTATAAATAAATATCGACGCGAGCAACTTAGACAGAGCTATGTTCAAAACTTTTTAGGACGTTAAGAGTAATTTGCATAAGAAAGGCAGGAAAGACCCGATCATGTATTCTCTAGGGGCTTCAGACAAATCAATCCCTCAGGCAGCATTTGTTATTAAGTTAGCATGCCTACTGCAAAGGTACATTGGAGGAATCAGCTCGCTTGCTGAGACCGTTTGGCTGGTTATCCGCAGATAGACTACGCAGCTGATGCCTTCCCTCATAATGGGAAGACTTTTAACAGGCGTTCTTCCTGCAAACACTATGGATAATTTGGCTGTCGAAATCGAGCTTGTCTAACTTATCTTTCGCATCTATCCGAGGAAGAGTGAGTAGAGGTACTACACAAGGCGGTCCTTTCACCCATACTTTGGGGCGTTGTCATCAAAGAAAGAGAGGTCTATCAGTTAGTTGACTGTGCGGATGACGTAGCCCTTATGTATGTGGAAAGTCTAAGCTACCCAGTATGAACTTGGATTGTTCTTTTCGCAAATAGTATTAAACTTCTGTTATCTTCTCTGACAGCTGAAGTACGTTGCCTGCTCATAGTTAGAAAACTATTTGAATATTGCCAGAGAGTGCTGAACATCCCGTGATTCCAGGCCACAGAAGCATAACTGGACGCTGCAGACCCCATCAACTGGTGAGACGGGGTACTATTGAGTAGCTGTTACCGTGTAAAGAGCAAGTGGTGGCACCATTGATCATACTTAGTATACAGTTGGAAGCATATTTAGTTAGTTCACCGAGCGCTGAGCAAATGCCTTAAGATGCAAGGTGAGGGTAGGTGGAAGGCGGTCAATTACCAGTCGCATCTCTCTATACAGTCTATTATCGACTGAAATCCATGCGATTCGTCTCACCATCGGCTGCTTGGCTGTCTTACTTTAAAGTTGAAGCACCTAAGATCTCACCTTTTTAGGTGTCCTTTTCTTGACTTTCTGTTAATGTTACATGCATATAAGAGCCAGTAGATGTGTTAAAAGAGAAGTTAAATTTTAACAGGCAGTCGAGAAAACGGCCCTCAAAAAGGTTTCGGCAAAAACTAAAAAACGCTTGTGAACATTTAGTATGGGTACGCAGTATGTTTCTAGCTTCTTTTCTGTTCATATTTTTCTCCTAGAGAGAGCAGAAAGATAATTGGTGCTATCACTTCTCCGAGCACTGTATTTATAGTATATGATATCAAATAGCATACTGGTGCCTCTACATATCTTGCCAAAGTCACAACATTTCAATAATCAACAATACCGACAATAATGAAACATTATTGCGTATTGAAATATTTCGAAATGCAAGTGACGAAATACACTTTGTTGTATGAAGTGTGTGGCCAGCCCCCCGTTGCACACGAGCAGCCAAATTGTGAATGCCCGTTCAAACAGAGTAATGGAATGAGTTGCGGGCGTCGAATGCCAAATAGTGGACAAAGCTTAGGTCAAAATTCCAAATTCACTAATTAGCAACGGACCCAACTGGACTATAGTATGCACAAATGCATTTCTACATAACATTTCACGAGCGGGTGTTTATTGTATGTAGTTGCACTAGCAAAAATGTATCAATAACCGGAAGGCTTATGGCGCACAAAGCGATTTTAGAGATGCATTGAAAACGAACTAACATGAACGCATACGCACTGCATACAGCAACAAACAGAAACAAAAATTATATTAAATTCTAACATGACAAAGGGGTGTATAGTTAGTTGTAACCAAAGGGAGTTGCAAATGTACATATTATGAACTTACCGTGAGGTAACGATAACCCAACACCGAAATGCAGCCGGCAATGATGCCAATTAATATAGCGCCATGCGATCCAACTAGTAAATTACAAACAGGCCGATGGCAACACCGCCAGCCAATGTTGAATTTTGTACATGCACCATATCCAATTTGTTCTCGTGACTAACAAGTGCTGACACTATGAATGTTGTAACTGAAAATACAAAAAAGAACAAAAAAAAAGAAATAACGGAAAATCAAAATGACTGAATAAGGGAAGAGAATTGTATATGAGTAAGTATGCATATTGGAATTTTCAACATACTTGTAAGTATGTATATAATAGTTACAACATATACATATATCTGCAATTAGCAGAACATAAGAGAATGCATGATAAATGAACTTATGCCAAATGAAAAGGCACAAAATAGCAAAGTTGCACAGAAAATTAAAAAAAAATACGACTATAGGTATTGTATATTGCTCCCGTGGAAAAATTCAAACTTATGGCTATGATGATATTTGATTTTTATATATGTAGGTATGAATGTAAATTAGGTTGGGCCAATATGGCATAGGAGTATTCTGCGTGAAATTTTAAGCAAGTTTGCAGAAGAAACCAAGAGTGCTAAATCAATTTCGTTTTTTTTTTTCTCAGCAACGATTTACTTTGCGGTAGTGACGTAAAAAAGTGTTTGCTTTTTTTATACGAGAAATTCACTTCTGGACTTATATAATTTAAAAAACAGCACTGAGACTACATGCCATCCATTGTACTGTTGTCATGTCCCTTTTAATCTGTTTTAATCTACGAATACCTTAGCAGATGATTGGGTGCCAATGAGCTCAGGTGTTCGCCTCTCAACACATCGCAGCCTAATGCTGCATACCTACTCCCTGCAAAGGCGGGGAAGAAGCTCAAAAAGTGTTTCGCCATCTCATCCTTTTCAAGGAGGGCTGGGCAAATGGACTTGTGATGTATGCCTATCAAAGTTAGGTGTTTGTCCCAAAATGTGTGAGTCCGACCGTCCGATTTAACCAGCATTCAACCGCAGGGAACTCAACATTATAGAATCAAAGGTAATAGTGGTCTAGGAACTAAATATTCTGCGACATTCAAAATACACAAGTGCTCAGATCTCTGCCGGTAGCCATTTTCACCACACCACACTCAGTGTTATACCAACATCCATTTCTTCTTAGTCTGCAGGTGATGTATAAAGACAAAAAGTGACGGGAAGTGAAGCAGTGCGACAAGACCAGCGCAAGGTTTTGTACCGTACAGCACACGGCGATTGTTTTTGAGGTTTAGCAAGTAGATTTCCCCAAGTTATTGATTGAGAGTCTGCTCTACTACACCACTGACACATCGCTGAATGTGGGTCTCATCGTAGAGGTATAAATTCAGAGGATTCCCTTTGTTGGCAGACCCTTCGTTTTGCTAAAAACTGGTTTACATTGCCAAAATGCCTTAATTAAATGCTATAATTAAAAACAAAAACTATATGTTGGATTCCGCATACCAATAAACCCATTATAGCCAGAATTGCCATAAGAGAAGATTTATCTTCAAAATTAAGATTTTTCGGGCTACTTTTTGCATTAAAAATCTTCAAAAAATATTTTTTAAAAAGCAAAATTTTACACTGAAAATATCTTAAAAATTAAGATTTTTCTGTATGATGTAAGATTTCAAAAATTTAAGTAAAATTTGTTAACTTTTTATATTTTCCCTGCTACATGATTGTAAGTAGCAAATGAAGGAAGAAGAAGGATGTTTTTTATGATGAATATTTTTCTGATGAATATTAAGATCACTCATAAGGCGAATGCATAAGAAAAAAAAAAAATACAACAATTACTTGTATTTTGTCTTCGCTCTTAGCGGGCCATTGTCAAAACTCAGCTATTTTTCCCCAAATGAAAAAGGGCGACAGAAAATACAATAATCTCACGTTTTCACTCACTCACTAGCGGAATACAAAATTTTGATAATTTTGTAAGCCTCTTGTCATCAATTCTTTATTATCATTTGCAAATAAATAATTCCCTTAATTCAAGTAAATTTTTTTTTTAACAGGTGGCAGCCCTCCTCCATGAGTATAGAATTGATTTTATATACATATTTGTATCTTTACCAAGTTCTTGCAATCTATAAAAAATATTTTCTGAGATATGATATGCGGCATGAAAATTCCGTTCCGTTCCGTTCCGTATACTCGAGATTAAATCTGTCCTATATTTTAAGTTAGGCTAAATGGCATTAGTGTAGAGTAGTTAAAGCGTGAAAGTGTAACCAATAAAAAACTCACTTTCGGATTTATAATATTAGTAAGGATTAAATGAGGGAATATGGAAATTTGATTGGAGATATGTATAAGGCCTAGTAAAAAAAAAAAATACTTAAATAAATCCAGACAACTGGTAATTAAATGGTGGTTGGGGTTAACGCCTCACTCAAGCGATTTACAGCTTCAATCCACCAGCTCATCTTTAGTATAAGCAGAAACTGGTGTAGTTGTTTCAATTAGTTTCTGTTGCTAATTTGCTCCTCTTTTTTTTCCAACCACACTCAATAAATTCTTAACCATAAGCAATGAGAACACACATGCCGATAAAATGTTAGCGATTTGATTTTCACCACATTGCTTTGGCAAACTTTAGTATTACGTTTAGAAAAGGCCATAAAAATTATCATGCCACAAGCATGTATGACCGTACGAAAATAATCGAGGCTTTTCAAGCAACACATACTCGCACACACACTCGCATTCAAAGGCAACATGGCAGCCGTCTGCCGTAGCAGCTGCGTGACTGCAACAAAATCATACTACATGCACTTACATGTAAATACTTGTACACGTAAATACCTACATACATGCTTATGCGCGTGTTTTTTTTTACACAGACTATGAAAATGCAACAGGAATGTGGCGCATTTCAGGCGATGCCAATGCAAATTCACGCACTGCTGCTGCTGCTGCTGTCGATGATATGGCTAGCAACATTTTTGGTGATTTAGAATTTGGTTTAATTGGTTGGTTGGTTGCCCGTCTGCTTGTGCGGTGGGCTCTGCCTTGTTGCATGCATGCACCTACATACATACATACATACATATATATTTACACGTGTAAGCTTTGGTTGTGTTGCCCTGGTGTTAGCAAAAATTATTGCACAATATGTTTACGTTATGTTGCAATGTTAAGCACCAAATGGCATACAGGCACTAGGTGGTAGAGTTTTCAAGAGGTTACTAGACACTCTAATACCCAGTTTACATTGTACACCGCAGTACACTTCGGTAACAGCACTGCCTCTTCTGGCATTTTTGAACAACTTTTTAGCTTAAAAATCAATTAAACAAGCATTTTCCACAGAGCTACTACAAATGTTTACAACATTCTCGTAACACCTGCTCGTTATGCAATACATACTACAACACATACATATGTTGTTGTAAACCATTCAATTTACTTTACTTATGTTTATACATAGATACTTGCTAGCTGATGGGTGTGTGTCGGTCTGTGTGCATGCGTATAAGTGTATTACCAACGGGACATATGAATATCAGTAAACAGTTTAAATTAACACCGCCGCCGGTGTCATTTCAGCCATAAAATGTTTTTGCTAAACAAAATGGCAGCAACAATAATAATAACAACCGCACTCAACCGCACAACCACCCTACTACATTCATTTGCTTATATGTAGTTATGTGAGACTTAGTATGTAAATAGTAGTGCAGCAGCTGGACTAGCAAGCAAACGCAGGACACTATATTTATTCA
>NW_016165116.1:10755-15226 GCF_001687245.7 Rhagoletis zephyria | reverse complement strand
TGCCTGCCTGCCTGCGGGCTGGCTGCCCACTACACATTGTTGTTATTGTTGTTATTTTGGTTATTAACTTGAACCATATTCATTACGGTAGCCGCATTAGCCTTGTTTTCAGTTTGTGTACTATCCACTAATGCTACATACATACATACATACATCGATATTTATGCACATACATACATACATACATACCTACATACCTACTTATAAAAGTATGTGGTGCGATTTTCCACTAATAAAACTAGTTGCCTTGCGGCTGACAAAAAGGTCAAGTGTTGGACACAACTTTGTAAATAAGCCAATGCATAGGCTACATACATACATACATACCTACCACTCGCCACCGTCGCTTTAGTGCACACAAAATTTACTAATGGCAATTTTGGTTTTGTTCAATAAAGGAAAATTTTAATTAAAATATTTGGCCTAAGCGCATAGTCCTTCTCCTTCGCTCATTTCGTTAAAACGAAATATTTCATTATTTTTTAGCAAACAATAAAAGGCAAACATTTTCAGCAAATCACATAGAGTACATACTTACGTACGAGTATGTATGTATGTATGTATATCAATAAAATATTTGTTTGTGGTGTAAAATAGTTTGTTAATTTATCTTCGTCGTTTTTTTAGGGTTCGAATGATGTATAGTGCAGCCGGCGGGCAAGAAAAACTATTTATTTATTAGCTCTAAGATTAAATAAAGAAATTACGACACAAAGTGTGTAATTTGGATTCAAAGGATGTAGAAATTTGGGTACGCACTCATGGGGCAAATAAAATTAGGTATTAATTTGTATTTATTTATTTAATACCAAATTGCATGCCTTAAAAAACGTAATAGTTAAAATGCCTGTAGCTAAGACGAAATACAAACACCTATTAATAAGAGCTTGTCTTACGAATAAATTTTTAGTGTAGTTGCTGAACTCGGCCGCAGAAAGCCAAACATGTGGGGAAAGTTTTTAAGTGCCTTTCACTAGGGAGTGGCCAAAAACCTAACCGCCAAACAAAATTTCGTTATTTATGACTCTTTGCGTTTCATGTGACGCTTTTCCTGTAGAGGATCATTATATCGACACCTTTGCGCGAAATGCTCTCCGGTAAAATTTGGTTTCTAGCACGATATGCTCTTCTCAAGTAAAAAAAAAAACATATAAATACATATATATTTTCTGTTTTCCATCCATGGCAATGGTTGTCTTGACGCAGCAAAAATATACATATGAGGCATTATTCGCAACTGAAAATTGGTTTAGTTAAAAAAAAATCGGTTATAGTCTCGAAACTTCAGTGTTTTTTTGAAATTCAATGTGGCGGACAAAGTTTTGAAAAATGATTGGTTTCACTTGAAATATGTTACTCGCGGCGGCATTTTGGGGTCAAGTTAGGTTAGGTTAGGTAAGGTAGCAGCCCCGAGTAACCGGAGCTCAATTAGACAATGTGAGATTGCCCTTTGTGACACCACAATTTTGAGCGGCACCCTGAACTATATCGATAAAACGGCCCGAGCTGATTATGCTTTTACGAATTCGACTAATCTCAATGCCCCAGAGCTTCTCGAGGCTATTTAGAAAGCGAAAGCCAAAGTACTTCAAGAAGGTCGTGTTGAGGTAATTCCACCTCGCGTCCTCTTCCAGGCAATTGCGACATAAGGAGGCGGTAGAAAGTTCAACAGTGACAGTGACCCGTTAAAACCGCATCCGTGCCCTCGACCGCCGCCGGTCCACCTTCGGCCAAAAGGACCTTGCGATCGCACATGTTTTTGTAGTTGTCGCCCGGCGCTCGCTGAGCTGACGTCAGGCCCATCTATGCAAGAATGTATCACAAGCGATCAATGGCACCCCCAGCCTCTCTTTATCTGGTGATAACGTTTCACGAGTACCTTCCCTGGCCACTCCGTCATCCACACACATTTCCCCTCCGCCAGATGTCTCGCGCGGTGCACTCCTCAGTAATCCGTACGATCAGGAATGAAATCTAAGCCCCCTACAACTCCAGACTGTCCAGTCCCTAAGTTGGTCAACCAATCGGTTTCCCTGAGTCTGATAGCCGTTCGCTCCGCAACAATTCTGCCTGGAACATCCACAGGCACTATGGTCAATGCTGGGCTGTCCGCAGTGCCCAGGCAACTTGAGGAAATAAAGACGTTTTACCATTTCCATGCACTCGATAGAGTATTTTGCCCATAGATGACTACGTTTGAAAATTTAAAATTGATTTTGTCTTTTTTTTACATTTGAATAGTAACTTTAAACTATGCTATTGAAGTAAATCAAAAAGTTTTCTACGAACCTTTGAAAATGCGTCCTCAACTTGGTAGAGCATTTTCACAAAATTTATGAAAGTTGTTTAGTTAATTAGTAAAGTGCAAATTGATTACGAAAAACGAAATTTTTCGATGCAAAATGTAATAAATTTTCTACACAAAAATATATTTGCTTTCGCGTACATATGTAGATGGCCTTTAAAAGAGAAGCAAGCAAACAAATTTAATTACCTAGAAAAATCAAAAGTGTCCTTGACAAATTTCAACCACTAGGCATGTTTATAGCATTCAAATGTTTGAGAACGCAAACTGCCACACACACACATACATACATACATATGTATGTATATACATAAAGAAACACCCAGCATATCAGTAAAAGTCATTATTTTATAACAAATTTATTAAATTTAATTCAAAATGCAAATTAGTGACTGAAGAGTACTTAGCTTGTGCAACCGCCTACGACAAGCGCAGAGTGCACGCTTCCACCCACACCTGCTCATTTACATATGTATGTATTTACATATATATATGTGCATATGTATGCGGCTGTCAACCAGCGAAGCATATTATTGAGCCATTACAGGCCATCAAACCAGGCAACGCAGACAGACAGACAGCCAGGCAGAGAGAGAGAGAGAGATATTGGCAGTCGGCGCAAAAGGCAGACGGGCGGGTTAGGCAAGCAACGAAACCGCAATTTGCATTCGCAAGGGGGGAATGAGGTGGTCGTGATTATGTAGATGTCATACACACACATACACACACACATATGTATGGCGTCAACAACAAAGAACATTAGTGTTTTTGCTGAGGCTTCATCGTAACGTGGAGTGCTTAATTTTCAATTTAGTTGTATGTATGTAGCACCCTGATTGCAACGCGAGGGCGCGCGCTAATAAAGGGACTATCCCATATACATACATATACATACATATTTCAACCCATTCCAATATTATTGGAATCACTGCCATGACATCGTCAAATCGTGCGCAGGGTGTGTGCATGCAGGCAATATGAATAAATTTAATGTACATAGCTCTTCAAAAGCACACAAACAAACACGCAAGCGTACACTTGCCGGCAACAAATGGTCCCTCTCTGTGCGTTCAGTTGTTTGTGTTTGTATGGGTGACCGCGGTACTGTTGAGTACCACAAGTAGTTTTTGAACAATTTCGAATGCAATTTTTATTTAGCTACTCTTGCAATATTTTTTATCAAATACATTTTATTTTTTATTTTATGAGTATGCAAAGAATACTCAAGTGCGCTCTTTGAAGTGTTAGAGGCAATTTATGTTAAGTAGCACTTTTTCCTTTTTAACGAAATAGGTACTTTTTTTCATTTAAGTAATTTTAAATTAATTGCACTGATTTAGCTAATTAAGCACATTTTCAGTTTACAAGCATCATTTAGCTGATTGGGGCCATAATGAGTTAGGAATTTATTAAGCTATGCAAATCTTAATTGAGTTAAAATAATTTGTTGTAAAAAATGCAGTTGTGCTTATAGTAACTAATTAAAATAGCCATGTAATCACACTTTATGGATATGTATTTTGATTAGCAAATTTACAAAAAAGTTATACGATTAAAATTACATATTTTGGATTTAATGCATTTTATATTAAGTTTTACTTAATTATAGCTAAATTTGTATTAAAAATTGTATATTTCTTTACTCAATTTTTTTTCTAGGCCCGCATAACAGCTGCGCTCGGTATCCATGACACTTGTGGCGTTCACAATTTGCATGGCATGCCAGCCGTTTTATCAGCCATTGCCTCAGCTATTTTTGCCAATTTTGTTACACAAGAAAATTACAAATCCGAGTTGGGTGCAATCTTTCCAGCTATGGTTGGCGCACCAGAGAATAGTAACTCAACAATTATACTTGGGGTAAGTCGGTACTGGTAAGCTGATGAGAGTTGTTACAGTTTCAATATTGTTTGGAAATTTTTTCCGCAATCATAGTGTACAAATTTCCATTTTTTGTTTTGTATAGTAGTTTTCGTTAGCTGGTGAATTTGAGTTAGGTTTGGTATGCTAATCGGGTATTATTTTTCGCAGCTTGTTTCGCTTCGTATTTTCGTCTTTGAATATGAAGATGAATGCCAAAACGAATTACAGTGAAACCTCTCCTAACGGACACCTCCATTAGACGGACATCTCCCTTGGGCGGACATTTTTTCCTATACCAAGTTT
>NW_016165116.1:0-10655 GCF_001687245.7 Rhagoletis zephyria | reverse complement strand
TGGACTAAAATGTAATATTTATTTTTATTTTGTTATTACTTAATATATACTTACGCACATAAATGAAATGTGCATTTTTTAAAAAAATACATGCACATTTTTGTTTGAACGATGTAATATCTATATCTTTTATTCAAATAAGAAATAGTGACTATTCAATTAATTAAAACATTAAAAAGTTCTAAAACAGGCTTCCCCTCCATTAAGCGGACACCTCTCTTGGGCGGACAAAAAATGACTGACGGTGAGTGTCCGCCCAAGGGAGGTTTCACTGTAATTTCCATGACAGTCGGATCTATGTAACTGGCCCAACCTAGATTTGTATCAGGTCAGGACTGTCTCGAAAACATTTTCCCTAAAAACTCTTTAGGCAATTTTTATGCTACTACAACAACAATAAAGACGAATACGAGTACGAAGATGATTACGAACAGGAATGAAGGAATAGAAATACGAAACGAATGCGGATATAAAAACGAAGACGAACACGGCGAAGATTATGAATACGAGGGCGAATATAAAGGCGAAGACAACGAAGGCGAGTTCGAAGATGAATGCGAAGAAGATTAAGAAAACGAATCCAAAGATGAGGACGAAGACAAATATGAAGACGAATGCGAAGACTAAGGCAAATACGTAGATGGCGGCTGAAACGAATATAAAAACGAATACGAGGACGAATATAAAGACGATTATGCAGACGTAGTCTACGAATAAACTTAATATTAATATGTTGGTGTTGGTTGATTTTTCCGACTAGATGGTAAGATGATTTATTTTGGAACGAATTTTCGTCACGCCTTGTCAAGTTTGGTTTGCAGACAAACCGGTTTCGGCGCTGTGCCATCTTCAGTGTCATTTTTCGTTCTTCAGTAGGTATGAAATGAACTAGAAATTAGTCGAAGAAAGTTTCACTTCTGTATGAATTGTGGTTCAGGCGAACTCATTTATTCAAATTTTTAGTGCTTAGTCATAGTCATTTTGTAGTTCCAAACCAGAAGTTTTATGGTTAGCAGCTTTGTACAATGCAAGATACTCAAAGTACTATCTTTGAAAAAAATTCTTCGGCATACTTTATAGAAAACTAGAAAAACGGTCGAATTTCCACTGTAACTGTCACTCCTAGTATTTTATTTTTGTGCGCGTAAAATAAGAATTGGCGTAAAATTTTAATAAAATATTAGTAAGAAAGTGGGTCACAAAACACTAACAATTAAAAAAAAACGTGAAGTGTCAGGTTGTTTTTAATTTTCATACTGTCATTTACCATCTTTAATGCGGACAGTGCAGTAATCCGTTTAAATGTTAGCGGAAAATGTAACCTCTAAACAAAAACGCTATGAAAGTAGTTATACTGTACATTAAAGATACAAATTAAACACATAAACCACATAGCACAAAAAATTCGCCAACAGTATTTATTATATGTATATATGTATTTTGTTCTTCCAGGGCTACAACCGCACTGCCTCAACTCAGGCTGGCTATCAGCTTTGCGGCATTGCAGTCACCTTGTTGGTTGCCATTGTTGGTGGTGTTTTAACAGGTAAGGCCGAGGGGACAACACACAAAATAAATATATACATTAGGGCGGAGTAATATGTTGGGAGCAAAACTTTCCAATTCTACAATTAATTCCATGCAAAAAATGGCGAACAATTTTCAAAAGAAAAAGCAGTACATCGTCTGAAGAAAACTTTGAAGAAAATTTTGTAAGTGAAAAATTTATTTCGTTCAGAAAAAATTTAAATACACTGATTTTTCTTTTAAAATTTGGCAGTGTCAAACGTTATTTTTGGTATATAGTTTGTTCACCGATTTTGCTTAGAATCGAACGTAGAATTCGGATATGCTAAACACTATTTTCGAAATTAAATTACTCCACCCTAATATACATATATTTTAATTAACTTAACTCTGATAATAAAATTTAATTCAACATCACTTTTTTGCTACTTCGCAGGCGCTGCACTTAAATACACCAGCGTGCGCAAATTACAGAAGGATGAACAGCATCAGGATGAGCTATTCTGGGAGGTGCCCGAAAATAAGGAAGACTAGTAAAGTGAAATGTTCGAGTTGTATAAATTTTTGTAATGTATTTTTGAAAACATTCAAGCGCTTAGATTAAGAATTTTCACATTTAGGGTATTCACACCTTCCTGGTGTATGTATTTTGTTGTTGGTAACTGAAAAAAATATAAAACACCTAAATAGATAGCCCGATAACCAGCAAGGTGTGAATACCCCTATTATGTATGTACTATTAGCCCGCACCGCCGTTTTTTTTATTTTTCTTAAGTTATGCTTTTAAAATGCAATTAGTTGTTGTTAGATTTTTTAATTTTTTTTTCACTGTTTGGTGCTTGAATTACTGTAGAACAAAATCGAATAGCAAACACTTAAAACACAAACAATTTTTGCAGAATTCACAAAAAAAATATATGAATATTTTATCATTTTAATAATTTCTTAAAATTAATTTGCATTTAGTTTATTACTTTTACATTTTTTTTATTAATTATAATTTTCAATCAGCGAAGTTCTTCGCAAATTTGTGTGTGTGTGCCTCGTAATTCACAAACTTTGCTTTCAAAGAAATTTTCCACTCTCTGTCTCTCTCTCTCTCTGCTTATTTTTTACATCTGATTCTTTTCTTTCTTCTACTACTTTTTTTCTGCTACCTACCTACCACCCAACTGTTGTGCCAATTTGCAATCATTTTTGCTAAATTTGTTTAAAGTTTCGACAAACTTTCACGCCTTTTGGACGCCGGCAGAGTGTCAGCGGTACGTTGGCGCCCAATTATGTTGCGCCACTGGAATGCCATTGCGCCCGAGAATAATTTGTATTATCGCGGTGTTTACAAATGAAGTTAACTTCGTTACGATTTTTCTACTCGTGTGTGTGTGTGTGTGTGCGTACGCACATTCGAGTTTCGAAATGGCGAAAATCACAGACAAATGTGAACTTTGCCAACTATGAACGTACATATATTCGTACTGTCAAAAAAAAAAAAAACAAAGAACTCAAACAAACAACAAATGAAAATGCAAAAACTACATACACATAACTACATATACATACATATAAAAGCAAAGTGAAAATAATAAAATTTCGCATTATTTCATTAAAAAGTTTCTGGTGCATTTTTTCCTACAAACAACATATGTATTCATTAGGTAAGTAAACACATACATATGGACATACATACATACATATATTGTTGTGTAAGTGTAATTGTTCGTACAATATGTCGCGTGCTAAGTGCTGTCAACTTATTGGCTCTCAAATGTACAATTACATTTTGCACTATCTGTTGACCGTCAACGGCAAGTGTAAACACACATACATATGTACATAAATATACACACTTTTTTAATACTTTTATGGATGTGACCGAAGGAACAAAAATCATAAACGTAAAAATTTAACTGTCATTTTTAATGTACTTATGTAAGAGGTTATTGAGCTTCTTCCGTGGTTCAAAATGACCCATTTCTCTACGAAAAAGGCACTGCAGGAGGAAAATTGTTTTTATAGCCAATTTACACTTTAAGTTATTTATGTAATTAAGTATAAGACTGGATTTGTGACCAAAAATTGGAAACACTAACCCACTGTAAAAGCAAATCTTAATGAGGTCTGGGGAAGCCCGAAGTAATTTTGAAACAAAAACAAGTATGGAAAAACGTCGAAAGTTAGATCAAAAATTTAACATGAAAATTCCCGAAAAGGTCTGAAAAAATTAAGAAAAATCCCCAAAATTCCTAAATTCCTTTAAAAAATTTCCAAAATAGCTGCGAAAATTTAAATAGTACCATTAAGTGTATAGGTATTCAGAGGGCAAATCTGGCAGCTGTCATTCAACTCACCACAGTCTTTTGAAAGACAAAAGCTTTTCGTAAGACAATTGTCAATTCTGGCAACTATCTTGAAAGGTATTTTCTGTCTTTCCAACGACTAATTGAAAGATCTCTAACGAAAAGCTCTCAGCGTTATTGTGTTTGTATTTTAGCAATAAGCTTTCTAAAAATTAAATACATTAAGTAAATATATACTTTGCTTTTTAAAACATAAATAAGTTGAATTAAATTAAAAAATATTTTGCTTTTAAAATAATAAAATATTAAGAAATATAAAATAAACAAAAAGATAATAATTTAAAAAATTAACAAGTCCTACTAATTAAATTAAATAAAAAAATTAACATTTTTTTTTAATCAATAAAATCTTATAATAAAAGAAACTAAAAAAAAATATAATGAAAAAGAACAAAAATATGAGTTTTTAAAAATTGTATGAAAGAAAAAAAAAATTCTTTTAAAACATTAACATCTAAAAGTTCAATAAAAGCAATAAAATCAAGAAATTAAATTAAGAAAAAATAAATTAATTAAAAAAAAAAATAAAAAAATCGCTGCCCGAGCAGTCAAATCTCAGATCTTTCGAATGACGCGGCAGTGCTCTGCTTACTCTGCCATTGCCACTGTTGGAGCAGCACGATCAATATTATATACAAGTACATACTTTCTGTCAAAAGATCTTTCCACCATAAAAATTGTCAAGGGAGCTTTTATTTGTCAGACTTTCGTGACAGAATAAAAAAATCTTTCAAGCTATCTTACCTACTTTCTTTCAATTTGTTTGCAAAAAACTTTCAACTATCTTAGCCAAAATTGCCCTGGTGGTATCAAAACCCGTACTTTAAATAAAAAAGTTTTTAATTACACCCATTACAGGTTGAGACCCAAAAAGAAATTTTGAACTGTTCCATAGTGCACACATAAAATAACCGACCTCTGACTTCCCCTTCATAAGTTAATTTTCGAAACAGGTTATGTCTACCGCCTTGTCGTTGAGTAACATTTTGCTTATATGTACGAAAATTTTCAAACTGTTTGAAATATGTCATAGTCGAAATAAAATCTTTCAGTGTTAAACAAAAGGCAGTGGTAAATGTATTAGATGCGTTGCATTGAGGGGGCACGTGAAGATATGACATGCGATGTGAGGTTTGTCTTCAAATAGAGGAGCCCATTAGAGTACGCCAGCAGGTGTCTTTGATGGCCTTCAAGGGCACAGTTGTACTCAAGATCGAGGGGCCTGATCACGCTGCTGACGAATACGAACCTATACGGGTATGTTCATAATCAAAAGCATAAAAATATAACGAAATTTCCCACTACTATTATTTTTATGCGTAAATCGTGTTTCTTCTCGCCTATTCAATATAACATCACATATGGAAATGTTTATCGTTGGTAACGCTTCTTTGAATACACATACAAATTTATATACATATATAGTTCACTACATCTTTATTTATTTATACCCAAACGCTTAGCTTAGCAGTTAATTTCAATTCGATAAACTTGTTAAGGTTTTTCACAGCCTTCCACTAATTGAAAGCCACATGTTGTCTTTTCAAAGTGTCAAGATGAGCTACATACAAATCATACATACAGACATGTATGTAAGTAAAATTATTTAGCGCTTATTAAACGAGTTTTTTGTATTGTTTTTGCGCTTAATTGTTTGAATATTTGTTAATGAGTGCACACATACATACTTCTAAAAATTTGTGGAATTAGCGGAAATATTTTAATTTATTATACATTTCTAGCCTTCCATTTTATGTTCTGCCTTTCTTTTTATTACCTTTCCTCAATATTAATCAAAATTGTATTTATGTATTAAATGCAAAGATGTTAAGTATTTCAAATACAAGTATTTACCATAAATACAACACTGTCATTTATTTTTTTGACATGTGAAAATTTTCTCTTTCGGCTTACCCAAATGAAAGGTCATGCGAAGCGTAATGCACAAATTGCAAATTTCCTCATTCTCTTCTCTTCTCTTCTCTTCTCTTCACTTTTTCATTGCAACAAATAAATAAGTTTTGAGATTTTTGTTAGCTACAGCATTTTGTATGGGTATTTGTATTTTTTATTTAAATATTATTTTACAAGTATTTTTAACTTCTCTGATTAAATATTCCACGCGATTTTCTGTCAATACACAAATTAATTTAGCCGTAAACTTTAGTATGGGAGTAAAAAGGGCAAACTTGCCAGCAAAAAACTGCAACGTCTCGAATACTACAGCAGATTTTTATAAAGCCAGGAAACCGGTTTTAAACCGAACCGCCTTTTATATGAAAGAAAGTGCCTCAGCAATACTAAAACAAGTAAGCTCTCTGCGGCTATGCAGAAGGTTTCATACTAGGGTGTTCAATTATTCCGTTTTTTCCAAAACCAAAAAAAAAAAAAATAAAAATTTTAAAAAACGCAGTTCCCGATTATGAAATTAAGAAAAAAAACCGGACAATCCTGTTTTATTTTACATAGTTTTCAAACAGTAAAAATGAAAATTAACTTCTGAATCCAAATATAAAATTGTTTACCACATTTTGTGCTAACACAAACCAAACAGCCATATGCATATACATACTTATATTAACCGAAAAAATTAAATTCTGGATTGTGATACTACTCCACCGAACGGCTGGTATTTGCATTCTGAGTGCAATATTTTCTACCGAATAAGTATGCCAATAATTTACATAACCAATTAATCCTTCATAAAATCACACTTAAAATCCACATGTACATATATACATGTGTATATTTATAGTTTATTTGTCTCACTTAACATGAGCATTTATGTTATTGGATAAAAGAAGTGTTAATTTTTTATTTAAACTTCATATGGAGAGAAAATATTTATCATATTCGAAATCGGATCAGAATTTTTTTGCACAGCAAAATATGTACATAACTACTACTTGTTTGGGGCAAATAATGCGTGAATTCATGGGAAATTATTTTTGTAAAGTAAAGCACAGTTATGCATATGCTGGTATACAGTGGCGTGCAAAAGCTTCAGTGCTTTGTCTGGCAACCTTCGTGCCTGGAATTCTTTGTCGAAAAGTACATGATATATATATATATATATAAGATATAAGATTTTGGTGGACAGCACCCTTGGTAGGTACCCTTAGTTGCGCAACAGAGTAGAAAATCCTTTATGTCAGCTCTCCACGAACTTGTAACGAAGATGGAAGTAGGGTCGGAAGGTCTTCAGTGACAGCCAAGCGGCTCTAAACACCTTTAAGTATAGCAAGAACTATCAAGTAGATCAGGGTACATTTGAATACAGCTCACGAAAGCCGATGGTGCAATACTAAATACATGCCCCTAGCATCTGCAAAACAAATAAATGTTTCTTAAAATGTCTTCAAATAGGGTAGAAAGTAGCTAAGAACCCTGAGAGGACGACAGGAGACGCAGTCTATGGTGACAACTTATGATCGCCATAGCTAGCAGAATTTTCCCTGCATATTCAAAAAACCCTAGGCGTAGTAAGTGCCCTTTTATTTTATTTTTTGTTCCATTTTGTTTCTAAATGACAATTCTCGTCCAGGCAAATTATTACTTCAAACCACTCTATACTCTATATGCCAGCCATTTCGGGAATTGAGTTCGAATAATTTTTCTGCAGACTATTTTTATGTACTTACATATGTGTATGCATATGTAATACATTTAAATATGCATACATATGATAATAAAAATAAAAAAAAACCACAAGCAACAACGGAATAATATTGGGTCATATATGTATGTATCTGCGGATTTTTGTCTCTATGTGATATTTAGGTCCATAAATCTGACAACATTAATGCAATTGCGCCCAACTCACGTGCCTTTGAAAGATGACATTTCAGGCTACATTTTTTGTGAAGCCAGTTCTGTGATTCATCATTCGTGCAAAAAGTTGTATTGATTTGAAA
This sequence comes from Rhagoletis zephyria, assembly GCF_001687245.7. Lineage (NCBI taxonomy): Eukaryota > Metazoa > Arthropoda > Insecta > Diptera > Tephritidae > Rhagoletis > Rhagoletis zephyria. Next base: position 2,857 of record NW_016165116.1, on the reverse strand, counting down.
ATTAAAAAGCAAGAACGTGACGACACGATCAACACGGTCTTCTTCTACTCTGCACAACTCCGCCGTTTGTTTGAGGCAATCAAGAAAGAGCGACCAGAATTGGTCTACTAAAAAGGAGTTATGGAGTAGGCCACACACACATCCTTAATGACTCGGAGCATATTGACGGAACTTGGTTGGGAAGCATCCACCGCATAGTGCCTAGTCTGACTTTTATGTGTCAAACTCTCTTCATGGTAAAAAATTGACCGACCGTAGAGCCGCTGAAAATCACAAAATTTATACACCGATGGAATTATGAAGCTACCCCGAATAGATAATAATGGCCTATTTACTTGAATGAGTAAAATCAATTATTAATAAAGAAAATTTTTACAAAAATGTGCTTAAAAATCCGCGAAGTCTTTTATTCGACCCAATTTTTTAACAATGTTCTCATGGGTTATCACAAGTACTGATGTACATGCACTTCTATTTTGTACTGTATCTGTATATTAATATTAATATATATATATATATATGTATACATATATGCATGTATGTGTATTTGTGCCAAGATGCGCAAGCATTTATTTAAGTACTTACTTACACCGATGTTGTTGGCAATATGTAATGTACATACATGTAAAATGCCATTAATACAAGTGATAGATTAAATTACTGCGTATAAGTATTTGATGTACAAAAGAATGCGGGGGGCAATGTGGCATGCCGCAAACAAAGTGCGATGGTGACGTCATAAAATGTTGACAAAAAACTTTATGTATGTATTTTTTTATTACGAATAATTCAAATTAACTATCAAGTCTTTAAAAATATTCTGTTAATAGAGGTATTCACCAAAATAAACAAGTGACCTGGCACTCGAATAAAAGAGCTAATTAGCTCAAGCAAAAACTTTGAAAACTTTCGTTGTTTTGAGCTTAACAGTTCTTTTGCCCGAGTGTCAGGTCACTTGCTCAATTTGGTGAATACCCCTAATATTTTTCATTATTATTTGACACCTCAAATGTTTGTCGGTTTTATGCCGAGAACAATAATCTACGCCGATTGCTTTTCTGCTTTGAAAAATTACGCCAGTTTTACATACCAAATGAAGGCCGGTTCATCTGCACTTGTTCCTTCATTGTCTTCGTTGGTGTCATTGCTTTCGTTACCCACCTCTTTTTCCCCCAGAGTATCGCCATTCATGCGTGCAACTGTTCAAGCCACCAGAAGCGGTGTATTTCTATGCGGCATAAATATGTATACATGTATGTATCGTGAGTTTCGTCATTCCATCTTTTTCACCCAACGAGCGGGGTCGTAGATGTATATAATAATTCTCCTGAAAGACCCTCAGCTTCCTTACCTTTTCCGACATCGTTCACGTTCCTGCGCACTATAAAAGAAAGGGCATGAGCACCGCGACTCTGCCTGCGATTTTGGTATCGCTGCAATTCAGATTGGCATCTCGTATTGCGTTTTTCAACATTCCAACGGAATCTGTATGCTGATGCTGAAACATTTGGGGCACGCGGGAGTAGGATACCTAACGGAGGTACTCAACTTGTCAATTGCCACTCTCAGCATTCCTGAAGTGTGTAAATCAGCGAGAGTACTCACACAGCTGAAACCGGAGAAACCCGCCAACAAAGTAGACTCTTATCGCCCGATAACGCTCCTTTCCCCGGTCGCGAAGACACTAGGGCCCTGTTAATCCCGTACTTCACCTACCACCTGATCCCAGCGAAGCGTCAGCATGGTTTCCGTAAAGTGCACAGCACAACCAACTGCACTTAACGCCATAAACACCAAAATAACTCGTGGCCTAAATCGCAACAGCTCCGGTGATAGAACGGTCCTATAAGCGTTGGACTTGTCAAATTGGTTTGACACCGTCTGTCATTCCAAGTTGCTAGAAGACATTGAAGCCTCCTCACTCCCACAGGGACTGAAGCGTCAGTGATCTTCAGAGATCGAACCGCCAAACCAAGAAGAATAAAACAAGGGGTTCCACATGGTGGTGTCCTCTCCCCCCTTACTGTTCAATTACAACTACATCTCGAAGCTCTCCCAGTCACCTGAGGGAGTTTCTCTGATCTCTTACGCTAACCACTGCTTGATACTAGCGTCTGAGAATGGAATTGATGACCTCTGCTCAAAAGTAAACGGCTATTTCTCCAGCCTTTCTCGCTTCTTCACTGCAAGAAGCCTAATACTCTCCCCAACGAAATCAACGGTGACCCTCTTCACCACCTGGACGAAGGAGGTCAGGCTAGAATTAGGCATTCACGTCGATGGCACACCAATACCGACAGTAAACAACCCGAAAATTTTAGGGGTCACCTTTGATAGCCTGCTCTCCTTCTCCACACACACAACCGCAGTTTTCAACAAAGTACAGAGCCGCAACAAGGTCCTCAAGTCGCTCGCCAGCACCAGTTGGGTCTAGTCCCCGGACGCAGTGGACGAAACTACAGACTTGTCAGAACGCCACACCAACTGTAGAAGAGGTGGAGCTTCAACTGCCAAGAGACGCACCCATTATAAAAGCTTTATCTTGCTTGCCCTTGTTCTAGTTAGTAAATCGCTACACATAAAGCGTGTGTGTCCCACACATTTTGTTTGTGCAAACTCGAAAGCGAATTGATAACCTCCTCATATTCGCGTTCACTAGAACTATTGAGCAAAAACGCTCTTTACTGAGCATTGGTGGCTACGACAGCAGCGCTGTGAGTTACTGTGTCATTCTTAACGAAATAAAAATACAAAGCGAAAAAAAAATTAAATAAATAAACAAAGCGAAAGAACAAACAACGATAATACAAAAAAAAACAAATGCGATGTCGAGCAACACATACCAGCCTAAGCATTC
>NW_016165115.1:26145-28845 GCF_001687245.7 Rhagoletis zephyria | reverse complement strand
AGATGGAGTTACGCTCAGCGTCTCAGTCAATGTCCATCTCTCTTGTCTGAGTTCCCGGCCATAGGAACATAGAAGGCAACGAGAGAGCAGACGAAANCTTGTCTGAGTTCCCGGCCATAGGAACATAGAAGGCAACGAGAGAGCAGACGAAATGGCCAGGGCGGGAGCTTGTTTGGATGAATCTGTAGCGGTGATACTGGGTTATCCCCTCAGACAAATACAAACAGAAATCCACTTGCACCTTCTGAAACTGGCAAGGAGGAGGTGGTCAGAGATTCAGACTTGCAAGATAGCACGAGAGCTTTGGCCTGACTTTAGCAGGAAAATAACAGCAGAACTGCTAAGTAGGTCAAGAGTAGAAGTATTTAGAATTGTATCGACTATCACCGGTCACTGGCCGCTACGTAAACATGCATGTAGAATAGGTCTTCCATACAACAGAATATGCCGCAGCTGCGGCTTGGATGGCAGCGAAGAAACAGTATTTCATTTCCTGTGTGAATGCCCAGCCCTGGTTTACTTAAGACATAAATCTTTCGGGAAACACATAGTGGAGCAGTTAACGGATCTATCTAGTGCTACAATAGGCGACTTATGCAAATTTATAAGCGGTTCTAAATGGTTTGACTGAACCGCTGGAATGTTCTGACAGGTAGGCTACGTCATAATAAAATATCATTGTCCACGAGAAGTGCACCAAAATGGCGCTTTTATGCGCTAATTGTTTCCTGAGCGATAGCTTAGGTAGCACTACAACCAACCAACCAATGTACCTGAGGGTCTTCGGGGTCACAGGACATTTTACACTATTGTTATTCCTGTATCAGCCAACAAGGACTGACAGGAGAGGATGTAGTAATTTATAGTCTAAGCCTGAGGTTCATCAGGGTCACAGGACTTAGCAGTGTTTAATTAATTAACTTATTGCACTTATGAGCCTTTTTGCCAGCTTTATTTTTATTATTTAAGTTGTTTGACCTCTTCTAGGAAGAGGAGCTTTTATACTCTAGAGTGCCCCGTGGGGCTCTATAAACCGGGAGGTCCTGATGTGAACCGCGGTTTCGAAATATTTTGTTATGTGGATGTACAAGCCTTGTTTTATAATTTAATTTTTATTTAACCTTTTTTTTTGCACTAACACTTTGCCACTACCACTTTATCACATCACTTTCAATCACCTGCAGCAATCATTCGGAAAAGACTCCCTCAGTTAAGGTGATCCTTCCGAAGGAGTCCCACGGTTAAGCAGGCTCCTCACTAGGACCCACATTTCAGTGGGTCCCTGCTCGGGCGCCGCTTGAAGAACACGCGGATGCGTGCCCGAAAAAATTCAAGTTGGGGGCCGCCCCGCGGCCCCAGGTTTCCCTAAGGATAGAAATAAAGTACAAGATTAGCAGTGCAAGAGTATATTTACCATTGAGCTCCCTAATAATAATGAATACAAAATATTACTTAAAGCTATCGCTTAGTATCTAAACGGCCCGAATTGATTGATTAGTTGCTGACGCTGCGCTTTCCACGATTTGCATTTTGGTTGCATAAAACCAATTGGTATCGCTTACGTTGCAGGTCAATTACCTGAACTGGCTATGCGCATGTTTGGCGAAGTGCGGCGTCAGCACATTCACATTAGTAAGTGTGTTGGCCCCCTTGCCAACTTGTATGATCACATATGAGTAACAATTTGTGAAGTGGGCCATCATTTTTTCGAAGGCCGAGATTTTTTTGTGCAATTATCTGTTTATGCTTCACAACGATAAAAGAAAAATACAAGTTTCACAATTTTTCGAAATACGAATTATTTTGGAAGTTATAGCTTTTAATATTTTTTGAAATTGTTTAGATTTTAATTGTTTTCTCGCGATTGGTGATACCGATTTTGCTCATATTTTAAAGAGTTGAGAATGATGGTGTTTTCTTCACATTTTTATTTTTTATTTGGGCACAAGTTTGTTTTTTTTTAGTTATAAAATTATTTTTAAACATTACTGACATTATAATGCTTCAAAATCGCGTTTTGGGCCATTATTGTGGTACGTTCTATTAGTAATTATTTGCATAAAAAAAGTTTGCCGCAATGCATCGAGACGAAAGTTATTAATGCTATTGGAAATTATTAATGCTATTGACGCCCAATAACTTTCGTCTCGATGAATTGCGGCAAAATTTTTTTCTGCAAATAATTGCTAATAAAACGTATAACAATATTAGCCCAAAACAAGATTTTAACCTTTCAGAGGGCGCGTTTTGAAAGTTACACGTGAGGGTGCGCCAATTTGGCCGCAAGGTGGATCTCAAAGGCTGATTGTATTTTTATACCTTTCATGAGCATGAAATGGTATTATAACTTTGGTCCGATGTTTGTAAGTACCAGAACAAAAAGAGATAGACCCATTAAAATGTATACTTATATGATCAGAACGTCGAGCTGAGTTGATTTAGCCATGTCCGTCTGTCCGTCTGTCTGTCTGTTTGTATGCAATCTAGTCTCTCAGTTTTCGAGATATCCGGATCAAATTTGGTAGGTGGGTGTATTTTTATAATGTATTAATCATTTGTCGGAACCGGAAGAATCGGACCACTATAACATATAGCTCCCATACAACTGATTGTTCAGATATGAGATTTTTCGTTATAACTTCTCCACTTATGCAGCTACGAACATGAAATTTTGCAGTACTTGCACCCATCATCAACATA
>NW_016165115.1:14271-25875 GCF_001687245.7 Rhagoletis zephyria | reverse complement strand
TTCCATACCTCTGATTGTTTAGATGCGATTTTTTATATAAGTATGTAACTCCTCTATCGATGTATGCAGATGTATTCAAAAGCAGTAATCTGTCAAAGTAAAATTTGCAGATGTTCATGAAAGGTATGAAGCCTTCGGCATAGCCGAAGACAGCGCTGCTCTTACTTGTTTTATTTATTTATGTCGAAAAATCATTCAAATAAAATATTTGAATAATTTGTGTTTATACTGAAACATATTATAAGCATTTATTTTTTAAATATTTATTCGCCATCATCAACATTGGTTTTGGTACATTATAAAGATTGTGATATATGCTTGCAATGTTTTCTGCTAACATATTTCTTACAATTAATACAACAAATTTATTTATTATTCCTGGTACATATTCCTGGTTTCGATTGCTGTTGCGTAGCAGGATCGCTTCTATATAAGTTTAAAAACATTATTTTTTCTCTAAATCCTAAGAAAATGTTATCATAATAATTACAATAATGTTTACGCAAAGTATAATTTTAAATTACACATGACAAAATACTTATAAAATAACAATTTTTATTTATGTAGATACTTATCACAAATTCACTTTTCCAAATATCTTAAAAAAAAAATTGCGACTTACATTCAAATTTTTTGGGACACGGGAAGGTGCGACGCTGCAATTCAACCGCATATATGAGATACCAACTTTCAAATACAAATATCAACTGCACAATATAACGCAGCAAGTAACGGCGAACTGTGAACCATGCTTCATCTCAAAACTTACAAAGTCACTAAGTTGCAGTGGCCGACTACTACAATTAGTATTTGAAAACCACAAACTAAAATGTTTGCGGCTAATTTGCCGCGGCGCTCCCTCTGAACGGTTAAAGCATTTTTCGTACCCCATTTACCATTTTACAACGCTTTTATCAACTTGCAATGTTGTATGTCCAGACCACCATATACTATAAATATAGCAAAGGTATTTATGGCAAACCTAGTCTAGATATCAACCTCGTCGAAGGTATCATATCAAAGACATACAATTAGAAAAACTCGAGAGATAGATGTCGCCTCGCCAGAAGAAGTTAAAAATATGCACTACATACGCTACAGTGGAAATGGACGACCCGCCATTTGTTTAAATGAAATTAATTGCTGCTATACATATGTGTGTATGTACATATGTAAGCATATACTAAATGTGAGCAAACAAGATTTTGCTGGTATAGTCTTCTGTTCTCTTCTAACTGCAAGTTGAAATATTTTAGTATCTATTGCAAAATTTTATACAGACAAGACTAAAAAGTATAAAATAAATTAAAAAAAAAACTGTTTAATGTACCACGCTTTTATAAATAAACTAAAATTAGAAAATAATATTTCTCAGTCCCATAGAATTGTTTTGATAACTTTTGATTTTGAAATTTTAGCAAAAGTCATTATAAACAATTTATGAGATTGAAAATGAAAAGCGTGGGGCGCATGTAATAGGCCTGAATTGAAATTGAAGAGTAATATATGTATGTATGTGAGTATATTAATAACGACCGCTTAAAATAGATCTCAAATTTGTACTTTCGCTGTAGAAATTTTAGGTCTATGTTATGTATGTAGTTTGAATATTGTCAATTAAATCTAATGCTTTGTATTGCATGCGCTCCACGTTTTTCGTTTTCAATCTCATAAATTGTTTATAATGACTTTTGCTAAAATTTCAAAATCAAAAGTTATCAAAACAAATTCTATGGGACTGAGATATATTATTTTACATTACAACGCTTTTATCAACTTGCAATGTTGTATGTCCAGACCACCATTTATACTAGCTGCCTTTTTTTGTAAGCGAGCGACAAAAGAACGTTCAACTCGGGTAAAATTATCTTTTAGCTACTTAAACAACTATGTTGGTAGCTGGCAAGAAAATGTGATTAGTTAAACGGGATTTAGATACAAAAACTAATTTGAATGAGTAATTATGCGAGGTATTTGCGTACATATGTATATATATTAGGGCGGGTCGATTTGTAGGGGCCCAAAAAATGAACAGAGGCACATCGCGACTATGATTATTTGGGTAATTTCAAGTATTTTTGCCCAAGAAACCATAGGTCTAAAATGAATTTCGAGCCAGCGATTTTTTCTATCTATTTTTATTTTTTCAAAAAGCGTTACACTTGTTGAAACAGCTGTATTGAAAACTAGCCAAAATGGGTATCTGGGGGTTTTTGGGGTCGAAGAATCCATTTCTGGCATTCATTTTTACTTTTTACGGCCGCCAGAGGGCGCTTCTGTATTTTTTTTTTTTGATTTCAACGCCTTCTTTCCGAAAATCGACGACATTGTTGCGAAAATCCACGAAATTTGACTTTTTCTTAATGTAATTTAAATTTCTAAATAGCCTAAAGCGGCGTTGAAAACTTTATTAATTTTTTTATTTTTATTTTTATTTATATTTTTTTTATTTTATATATTAAACACAGTATGAAAATGAAAAAGCATGATGTCACACATGTCATTTATCATACAATATGTCGATAAACAGTATTACCAACATAATATTAAAAAAAAATACGCTATACGTATTTAAAATCTTAAACAATAGAAATTGTTTACATTTGTTTATACCTTTCATGAGCATGTAATGGTATTATAACTTTGGTCCGATGTTTGTAAGTACCCGAATAAGAAGAGATAGACCCATACATATGCATACTTAAATGATCAGAACGTCGAGCTGAGTCGATTTAGCCATGTCCGTCTAGGACATGTCTAGCTAGGAACATGAAATTAGGCACTGTTGTCACTCGTTATCAAAAGAATACTTACAGTGAAAATGGCGAAGATCTTTGTTATAACTTCTCCATATATGCAGCTAGAAACATGAAATTTGCAATATTTTCACTAATTACCAACAGAAAGTTTACAGTAAAATTATTAATGATCGGGCTACTGTAACCTATTTATATCCTCCATATAACTGATTGTTTAGATATGGGGTTTTACTGTAAAACTCCTTTATTTGGACTGCTAAAACAGATAAATTTCGTAAGCTATTCTACAAATAATAATACAAAGTCTACTGAGAAAATCGTCAAAATTTATGCTGTATAAGCTTTATCTCTTATACCTCTGATTTTTCAGATACCAGTTATTACGATATATCTCCTTTATGAAGGAGTCTTCTTCTTCTTCTTCTTTATTGGCGCTGTAACCGCCTAAGCGATTTTGGCCGAGTCCACTCCAGTCATTTCTCTTCGGTGCTAACTGACGCCAATTGGAAATGCCAAGAGAAGCCAAGTCCTTCTCCACCTGGTCTTTCCAACGCAGAGGAGGCCTTCCTCTTCCTCTGTTACCAGCATCGCGGCCCGCGTTGAATATTTTCAGAGCAGGAGCGTTTCTGTCCATCCGAACGACATGGCCAACCCAGCGGAGCCGCTGAATTTTAATTCGCTGCACTATGTCTATATCGTTGTAAAGCTCATACAGCTCATCGTTAAATCGTCTGCGATATTCGCCATCACCAACGCGTAAAGGTCCGTAAATCTTTCGCAGAATCTTTCTCTCGAAAACTCCAAGAGCCGCCTCATCAGATGCTTTCATTGTCCATGCTTCCGCGCCATACACCAGCACAGGCACGATGAGTGACTTATAGAGTGTGATCTTTGTACGACGAGAGAGGACTTTACTTCTCAATTGCCTACTCAGCCCAAAGTAGCACTTGTTGGCAAGAGTGATTCTCCGTTGGATTTCAAGGCTGACATTATTATTGGTGTTAATGCTGGTTCCCAAATAAACGAAGTCGTCTACTTTTTCAAACTTGTAACTGTCAACAGTGACGTGGGTGCCAAGACGCGTATGCTCTGACTGTTTGTGTGCTGACAGGAGATACTTCGTTTTGTCCTCGTTCACCACCAGACCCATTCGCTTTGCTTCTCTATCCAATCCCGAGAAGGCAGAACAGACGTAGCCCTTGTTTTTACCGATAATATCGATGTCGTCGGCATACGCCAGCAATTGTACGCTCTTATAAAGTATTGTGCCTGAGCGGTTCAGTTCTGCGGCTCTTATTATCTTCTCCAACATAAGATTAAAGAAATCACACGAAAGGAGGTCCCCTTGTCTGAAACCTCGTTTGGTATCAAACGGCTCGGAGAGGTCCGATTCTGGTTCCCAAATAAACGAAGCCGTCTACTTTTTCATTTTACACAGCCGTATAAGCTTCGCGGGGATACCAAATTCAGACATCGCGGCATAAAGGCAACTTCTCTTCGTGCTGTCGAAAGCGGCTTTGAAATCGACAAATAGATGGTGTGTGTCGATCCTATTCTCGCGGGTCTTTTCCAAGATTTGGCGTATTGTGAATACCTGATCTATGGTGGATTTTCCAACCCTAAAGCCACACTGATAAGGTCCAATCAGCTCGTTTACGGTGGGTTTCACTCTTTCGCATAATACACACGATAAGACCTTATAACCTATGCTTAGAAGGCTGATTCCGCGGTAGTTGGCGCGTATGGCGGGGTCGCCTTTCTTGTGGATTGGGCAGAGCACACTTAAATTCCAGTCGTCGGGCATGCGTTCATCTGACCATATTCTGCATACGAGCTGATGCATGCACCTCATCAGCTCCTCGCCGCCGTACTTGAATAGCTCGGCTGGCAGGCCGTCAGCTCCAGCAGCTTTGTTGTTTTTCAGCCGCGTAATCGCTATTCGTACCTCGTCATAGTCAGGCGGTGGGACAGCTACTCCATCATCATCGACTGGGGACTCGGGTTCGTCTTCCTCACTACTTTCAGCGCTGCTACCATTCAGTAGGTTATAAAAGTGTTCCCTCCACAATTTAAGTATATTCTGGACATCGGCCACTAGGTCGCCATCGTTGTTCTTACAGGACTTTGCCCCGGTCTTGAAACCTTCCGTAAGTCGCCTAACCCTCTGGTAGAATTTTCGGGCGTTCTTCCTGTCGGCCAGCATCTCAAGCTCTTCGCACTCACTTATTTCGGCCACTCTCTGCTTATTGCGCCAAATACGTCTCGCTTCCTTCTTCAGTTCCCTATAACGGTCCCACATGGCTCGCGTTGCGCCCGATCGCAGCGTGGCCCTGTAGGCGGAATATTTTTCCCTACGGCTTCTTGACATTCCTCATCGTACCAGTTGTTCTTTCGGGCTCGCTGAAATCCAACTACTTCTTCGGCGGCGGTACTTAATGATCGGGAAATGTGGTTCCACTGCTCGCGTACGTCGGATTGTTGAAGAGTGCTCTCAGAGAGCAGGTGTGTGAGTCGAGTGGCGAATAAATTGGCCGTCTGTTGTGATTGCAGCTTTTCGACGTTAAGCTTTCCTTGCATTGTTGGGCGCACATTTTTTGCTGCACAGAGGCGGGTGCGTATCTTGGCTACAACAAGATAGTGGTCCGAGTCGATGTTTGGCCCTCGGAGTGTACGTACGTCCAAAACGCTTGAAGCATGCCTTCCGTCTATCACAACATGATCGATTTGGTTTCTCGTTTTTCGATCTGGAGACAGCCATGTAGCTTGGTGGATATTCTTATGCTGGAACCAAGTACTATATATTACCATGTTTCGGGTCCCGGCGAAGTCGATCAGCCTTAGTCCGTTATCGGACGTTTCGTCGTGGAGCCTGAATTTTTCGACGGTGGCGCCAAAGATCCCTTCCTTGCCCACCTTGGCATTAAAATCGCCTAGCACGATTTTGACATCGTGTTGGGGGCAGCGCTCATATGTACGTTCCAAGCACTCATTGAAGAGATCCTTGGACGCCTTATCCTTCTCTTCCGTCGGGGCATGGGCGAAGATGAGCGAGATGGTGAAGAATCTAGCTTTGATGCGGATTGTGGTTAGACGTTCATCCACCGGGCGACGGAGTCTCTCCCCTACCACGAATCCAACACCAAATTTGGGCTCATTTACGTGGCAACTGTAGTAGACGTCGCAAGGCTTCACGCTTATTTTTCCTTGCCCTGTCCATCGCATTTCTTGGATGGCGGTGATGTCAGCCTTTGTCTTCCCGAGGACATCAACCAGCCGGGCAGAGGCACCTTCCCCATTAAGGGTCCGGATATTCCAGGTGCATACCCTTAAATCATAGTCCTTTATACGTTTGCCGTGGTCGTCATCAGAAAAAGGGGGTCTCATCCGAGGCTTTTTAGATTTTTTCATTGGGCGGGGTTTTAACGTGGCGGGACCCAAACCCAGCGCACGCAGAAAAAGGGGGTCTCATCCGAGGCTTATGTGGGAGTCTAATCCCATTAAATTGTGTTACCGGTTTACATACCGACCGCACTGCAGTGAAAATCACTTTGATTAGTGATATATAAGTTATATCTTCCATACCTCTGATTGTTTAGATATGGTTTTTCATATATGGATCTCCTCGATCTACATATATATTCCGTAAATATATAAATTTTTTTTAACTGCACTAATCTGTTAAAGTAAAATTTTCAGATGTGCATGAAAGGTATGAAGCCTTCGGCATACCCGAAGTCAGCGCTGCTCTTACTTGTTTTTTTTTCATTGTTATTTCATATCGTCGCTCGAATAAAGAAACAGCGTAAATGCCACATACACTATTATTCGATAATTGCACCATTGGATAGACAATCCTTTAATCTATTAGAAAAATCTTTAGTTTTCTTAAATATCCCTTTGGCTCACTAATTTATTCCCGAAAAACGAAATTGTATTTGTATGGTGTGTAATGGTTTGTAAAAACTTCCAATTCGTTTTTCTCAAAACTATACATTTCCTCAAATTTCGTGGATTTTCGCAACAATGTTGCCGATTTTCAGAAAAAAGGCGTTAAAATCCAAAAAAAAGTGCAGAGGGCACAGCCCTCAGAAGAAAAAATTAATGCCAGGAATGGATTCCTCGTCCCCGAAAATCCCCAGATAATCATTTTGGCTAGTTTTCAGTACAGCCGTTTCAACAGGTGAGCCACTTTTTGAAAAAACTAGATATAAAAAATCGCTGGATCGAAATTCATTTTAGACCTATGGTTTCTTGGGCAAAAATGCTTGAAATTACCCAAATAACCATAAAGGCGGTGTGCCTTTGATGCAAAAAATTTGACCCGCCCTAATATATATATATATATACATCACGATTGAGAGAATACAAAGGTTGCGCCGATCTCAAACCGCTATTCCTCTCTTAACCAATTTGACAGAATCAGTGTGACGTCACACAAAATTATTCTCAAAAATCCTCTCTGATCGGCGCAATCTTGTATTCAATCATTCTTGTATATATATATATATATATATGAATTATAGCTTATATATATATATATACATATATATACATATTAAATACTTATGTGCACATTATTAACACACTTTTCTAGGGGTGGAGCATCTACATATGTATATACATATGTACGTATGTAGGTTTGTATATGGATGTATGTATGTGAATACGTAAGTGCATATGTATGCCAACACACTTTACGAAATTCTGACATATAAACCACCTTGTATCGGATTTCCCGGATTTCCATCAGCGGTACATCCCTGTGATCTGTTCCGGTTCTGGACTTGGATTCGACATTAGCGACATATTGCGGATTTTGTCTGGGTTCTGAACTTGGATTCGGATTGGATCGACGACTTCTTTTGGCTGAGCAGCAAAGCTTATGCCGATTGAGCAACCTGAGCAGCAGCGCTGGTAGCTATATTTATACATATAGTCTGTTCCAATAGCAGTCCGGTTTACAGGATTTAGTCAGAACTTACAGGAAGTCGTTCCTATTGACATAAACCTGTAAGTGGGAACACATTTGGGAGAGTAACTGAGCAACTGTTCCTAGTCAGAAGTTACAGGATTTCCTTTTCCTGTAAGTTCATGAAAAGTGTCAAACGATCAGCTGATTTGCATGTGCAAGCAAAAACTAACAGCGGTGAAAGCAAAGTACCTTATATTTGTAAAAAAAATGGAAGTAAACAACGAAATGTTTGAATATGTATAGATTTTAATAATTATTTAGTGATATTTCAGCTAAATCAGTGTTGTACAAATGACATGTAAACAGACCGACTGACGTTTTTACAGGAAATAGTGCTTTTTGCGTTCCTATGCACTTCTGCATCTGTTCTCCTTTTACTCTCATTTGAGAGAGTAAAATTGTAGTTTGACAGTTCCATAGGTTTTAGTCCGAAGTTCAAAGGAACAGACTATTAATGTTACCAACCGTACTTCTTTCGGAAGTACAGTACTTCTTATTCAGCCGTTGTACTTCGTACTTCGAAGTACAGTCAAATGTACTTCTTTGCAATATTTTTTACTACCTGTTAAGTTGAGTTTTCTTTGACTGATTCGAAAAATTCTAAAAGGTTAGTCATCTTAGTTAAAAAGGGTACCCGTAGATCAACCCATATGTAAATTATGACTGTAGATCACTTCACATCTGTAGCTGACATTGTAAGTGACTATTCAATCAATAAAAATGTGTTTAAAGGCCGGTCAACATAGAACTTTCGCGGTGTCTTTGGCGTTGGCGTTGGTTTGACAGAACGCACGTTAAAAGTATGCTTGCTACAATGAACGCTTGGCACCGAATGCCTTGGCCACTAAATTAACATACTAACGACAGATAAATTAATATTGCATATCAATAAATGCATGTATTTTTGGATTGTTCGTCCCTTCCAAGACTCGTATGGGCTAATTTTTGGAAAATAAAATAAAAAGATTTATGATTGGAGATTTTCAAACAAATTTTTGATTTATGAAGCATTTTTTATTTTTAATGCTACTCGGCTTTCTCATGCAAATTTAATTTATATTCTTATAACTCCAGTCTGCATACATATCGCGAACTTTCTTCAAAGGTGTACTAATTTAATATACACCTTATCTTTTCAATTTAACTGAATAAAGTTTTTCAAATAGTATTTTCAAAAGTATTTTCGACAGTAAACTTTCTTAAGCCGCTTTTATTTAACACCAGAATTGTAATATTTAAAGTATTCCTCAAATATTCCCGGTAGCAAACTTTCCTAAACCTCGTTATTTTGATTAAATAAATAAAAAATTTCAAACAGGTGGCAACGTTCCCCCGAAAAAAATGTTCGGCGTGAGCCTCTTGAAACCATATTGCAATATTTAATGTATCTATCAATTTCAGCAAAACTGTAGTTTTCAAACAGGTGGCAACTCTCAAATTTTTTCCTCTTCTAGATTTTAAGTTAGACCTCAAGCAATACATCGTTGAAAACTGCTTTCTGTTTCTAGTTCTATACAGGCAGACAGACAATCAAAATTTCTAAAATATCTTGATTTGGCTTCTGTTGCTCTTATAAAGACCGCCCTTATTAATTTTTCTTTAATATCTATTATGTACAGACATCGACCTGTAAAAATTTTATTATATGTATAGATTTTCGGAAAATGGGCACGACACCGCTTATGCTCGGTAAGCATTTTATCGATTTCTATCAAGCCTAGTTCATTAATTTCAATATATTTTTTCGACTTTTTTAATAAAAATAAAATGTATTAAGTATACTCTGCATTTAACACATATATTAGCTATAAATATAAGAGTCAGAATACACCAAAAATATCATGATTTACTAGTGGTCTTTAGAATAATCTGTAATTTAGTGAAATTCAATGCTAGGTAAAAAAAACAGACACGAAAGGATTTTTAAAAATTTTGAAAATTGTTCCAGTTATACAGCATGAAAATGTTGGTTGTGAGGGTTTCTAAAAATTATATTTTTTTATATTGACTGTCAACCTGTGCGGACGTGTTTTTTAATCGCTCCGCCGAGAAATTATTAATAATTCACGTAAAGCAAAGAAACAGAACCAACGCGAAAACACAATACTAGGCATAAATAAGCTTTCTGCTTATTTGCCTATAATTGTAAATTACTTTTTCAGAATTTTCGCAATGCCGCGAGAAATTCAAATAAATGTGCCAACATACAATAAAATAAAAGCAGCTCCGGCCCCACCGCGCTTACCGAATAGTAGTGAAACAAGCACCAAGTGCAGTGAAATAAACCTTACCGTAACAGAAGCTGACCAAAGCATTCAGCTGATCGACGAAATGCTTACTTTTCGTTCGTTTCCCCCACAAACAATGCTTATCGCGATAAATCGTTCTCTCCCTCCCCCAGACACCTTGGCATGCACAGTCGCCAATGTCTCTGGTAGACCAAGTTGGTCTAACGCAACAACAAATCACTAGCTTAACAACAAGCACAGTAACAACGGTAAGC
The DNA here is from genome assembly GCF_001687245.7 of Rhagoletis zephyria. Classification (NCBI taxonomy): domain Eukaryota; kingdom Metazoa; phylum Arthropoda; class Insecta; order Diptera; family Tephritidae; genus Rhagoletis; species Rhagoletis zephyria. Next base: position 15,641 of record NW_016165115.1, on the reverse strand, counting down.
GCAGCACTCACAATAACGACTACAACCACGACTTCAGCAATGACAGCGGTTTCACAACGCAGTTCACCCACACCAACACAAACGGAAATTTCGGCACCAGACCAAGCCAAGCAACGCAGCTCAGCGCAAGTTGACCTACTTAATCCAACAACCCGTACATTGACTCAAACGGGTATTGATAGGTATATACAAGTCAAACGAAAATTAAGCCCACAGCAGCAAAAAATTGCAAACCCATCAAAAATTGCAAAAACGAAAACCACTGACATTAACCCTCTACTGGGAAATAAGTTTGCGATTCTGGACAATGAATGTGACAAAGAGCCGAATGAAGTTTCTAAAGCCAAACCCAAACCGCCCCCAATTTATTTACGAGAGCAAAACTGTAGTGAGCTCGTGAATAAATTAACTCAGCTTATTGGAGACAATACGTTCCACGTAACATCAGTTACCAAGGGCAATATTAAAGAGACCAAACTTCAGATTCTAACTGAAGAAAATTACCGGTTGGTAACCAAACACCTTAATGAAGATAAGAAAAACTTCTATACGTACCAGCTCAAAAGCAGCAAAGGACTGCAAGTAGTAATAAAAGGTATAGAATCAAGTGTACCCATTGCTGATATTGCTCATGCTCTAGAGAAGGCAGGATTTTCTGTTAAAAATGTTGTCAATATTATCAACAGAGCAAAAATCGCTCAGCCTATGTTTAAGGTAGAACTTAAGCCAGAAACAAAGTCAATGAATAAAAACGCAGTGCACCCAATCTACAATCTACGATACCTTCTACAACGAAGAATAACCGTGGAGGAGCCGCACAAGCGAAACGGTCCCATACAGTGCACAAATTGGCTGACTTCCAAAACGTATCAATACATTTTTTGGAAACTGTTATACTGCGGTATTCAAACTGTTTGTATATGCAGAGTTGCGACACATTGCAACCATATACATTGCATATTTTAAATACTCAATATAGCAATGAACAATTTTTCTGAATTTTCCATTTTTAAAACACCAATGGAACCAATAACAAACGAAGCATCAACTTTGTTTCTGATGCGCTGATTGCGCTAGCGATGCGTTTCGATAAATTTTCGGATGCGTTTTGGAAAAGTATACATCGTCAACATTTGGTAGTTCGGCGTTATGGAACATCATACTTTGTACGTATGCAAAGCAATTGACGTTTTGGAAGTCAGCCATTGTCAAGAATTTTGGGCACACCAGAACATACTGTACCTTGCGCCCAGTGTGTGTTGCCTGTGGCGACCTTCACGCTTCCGCTTCTTGCAAGGCTATCAAAGATGATGTGGCTGTAAAGAAATGCAGTAATTGCGGAGGTAACCACACCGCCAATTATAGGGGAT
>NW_016165115.1:0-14255 GCF_001687245.7 Rhagoletis zephyria | reverse complement strand
TGTACCTTGCGCCCAGTGTGTGTTGCCTGTGGCGACCTTCACGCTTCCGCTTCTTGCAAGGCTATCAAAGATGATGTGGCTGTAAAGAAATGCAGTAATTGCGAAGGTAACCACACCGCCAATTATAGAGGATGCCCTGTATACAAAGACTTATAGTCTCTCATGAATCAGCGCAACACAGCCGTGCGCTCTTCCACCACTCCAACTAGCTCTTATACATACCAACACCTCACGCCATCAACCACTACACCAGGAGCCTTTTTTGCCAATGCGCAGCGAGTTCCCAACGTTTCTTTTGCCGTCGCGTGAAAACTACAAACGCAGCCAAGCACGGCGAAATCAAACTCCAATCAAGAAACATTTGCAAATATTCAAAGGAATAATACTGAGCAAATGCAGCCGAACCCCCCTACTTGTGGCATAGAAGGAATGATATTGAATCTTACTCATTGTATGACTCAATTCATGTCTACTATGCAAAATATGATTCAAGACCTCATAAAGGCTCAAAACCAATTGTTGCAAATTTTAGTGAATAAAAAATGAGTGAATTGAAAATTTGCTTATAGAATTCTAACGGTGTAAACCAGCGTAGATTAGAACTCAGTCAATTTCTCACTGAATACAACATAGATGTTATGCTACTGTCCGAGACACATTTAACAAATAAATATAATTTCTCCATACCTGGATACAAATTCTATGCCACAAATCACCCAGATGGTAAAGCTCATGGAGGCACAGCGGTGCTGATTAGAAATCGTCTAAAGCACAATATTCTAGAGTCAAAAGCAACAGCCTGTCTGCAAGCAACTACCATATGCTTACGAAACCGCGACCGAGACTTGAATCTATCGGCTATTTATTGCCCACCGCGATTTTTAATTTCTGAAAATGACTTTAAAGATTTCTTTGATAGCCTGGGTAATAGATTCCTGGCAGGAGGCGACTTCAACGCAAAGCATACGTACCACGCCTTATTAACCCAAAAGGGCGGCAGCTATACAATACCATTATAAACAGGCACAATAGACTAGAGGTCACATCTCCTGGTAAACCTACTTACTGCCCTACCGATATAAAGAAGATACCACACCTAATATATTTCGCAATTACAAGAAACATATACAGAAATAACATAACAGCAGAAACTCTACCTGAACTATCATCCAATCACTCCCCTATATTAATAAAACTATATGAACAGACCCAAAATATCGAAATTGAGCCTCGTCTAACTTCAAATAACACCAATTGGCTTAAATATAAAAANGCGCATAAAAGTCAACGAACAGAAGAGTAAACATACAACATTTTCACTCAGACCGCAAGTATGCCCCCCAATCAAACTAAATAATGTCCTTATTCCACAAGCCAATGAGGTGACATATCTAGGAATTCACTTGGATAGGAGACTAACTTGGCGCAAACACATATCCACCAAGATTACACAAATGAAGCTAAAGTCAGGTAGCGTGAACTGGCTTATAAACAGTAAATCAAAACTGAAACTAGATTATAAAGTACTTGTATATAATACGGTGATTAAGCCTATATGGATGTATGGTATTCAACTGTGGGGTACGACCTGTGCAACCAACATTGACAGGATCCAAAGATTCCAAACTAAAACGCTAAGGGCCTTAACGGGGGCACCGTGGTATGTCCGCAATGAAAATATACATAGAGACCTTGGTATACCGATGGTTAAATCTGTAATCGACAGCAACAGAGAAAAATATAAAATAAAACTGCGTAACCACCCAAATCCACTGGCAAGTGGCCTGTGCAACACAACAAATATAACACGCCTGCGAAGAAGATATCTACCAGCCTTTAATTGAGCGACGTTAAACCAACAGGGCTCAACCCCAGGGTTTGAGCTACATTATTGTAAAATTAGACGTAAGATTTTTAAACTTGTTGTTAGGCTTAATAGATGTAAAATAAGCAGATCCAACAAATAAATGCAAGTATAATTAAAAAAATAAATAAATTTAAATTTTCACAAAAAAAAAATTCTAAAAATTTTTTGAATCGATATTTTGTAATTACGGACAACGTTTTGAAAAATGCCTTTCCGATGGAGCAGAATTGGCGGGTATTGATAGAAATATAAGTGCCCCTTTATAAGCTTGGATAAATATGGGAGTAGCCCAGACAGCTAGTGGATTGGGACTATCCACACGACTAATGTCGCATATTAACTGGAATCCTACCAGCAACGTTTTTAGCGGTGTTTAAAATGTTGTACCTTACGGATTGGTCAAATTCGAACCAAAAACTGTCTGCAGAAACNCTAATGTCGCATATTAACTGGAATCCTACCAGCAACGTTTTCAGCGGTGTTTAAACTGTTGTACCTTACGGATTGGTCAAATTCGAACCAAAAACTGTCTGTAGAAACTTACATAAACTCATGCTGAAAAACTTTCATTATTAACTGAAGATTGTGGAGACAAACGATTAACAAATTTGAGGAATTTGTTTTCGTATAGTAATTTTATGGGCTGCTCTTAAATGATTTGACAATGTTGTTGTACTGTCATTAAAATTCATTTCTCTACCACACTTTTCAAATTTCCCTTCCGTTTTATTGCCAATTTTTTTTAAATAAGACCAAACAGCACTCCGCGCCCTTGTTAGAAGATCAGTTTTTATATGCAAATAAATTTAAAAAAGTCGAGAGTCGAAAGTGAAAAGTCGACTTCAGTCGACTTGCATAAACTGAAAGTCGATCACTAAAATTCGACTTTCAGGAGTAAAAAGTCGATTTTGGTCGAAAGTCGAAGTCGACTTTGCCATCCCTAATCAGAAAAGTTAAGAGAGCGCAGAGCAAAACGGAGAAATATCTTCTGGACTCTGTCCAATCGATTTATGTGGATTGCATGATATGGCCTCCATATAAATGCTGCATATTCAAGTTTGGAACGTACAAAAAGAGAACACAGTAATTAATAAGTATACGGATCCGAGAAGTTAGAGGAGTGGCGTCTGACAAATGCAAACATGGATAATAAATTTGTAATAATGTAATTTAAATGCATAGTGAAGTTCAATCTATTATCAAAATACACTCCTAAATCTTTAATTTCTTGAATCTCAGTAAGACAAAAGCTCGCTATGAAATAGGAAGTCTCAAGAGGTTTCAATATCTTAGAAAAAGTAACTTTGTGACACTTTTTTATATTGAGAGATAGTCGGTTCCTAATACACCAGTTGTAGAACTTATAAAGATCTAACTGAAGCATCTATGAGTCGTGTAAGCATCTTATTTCCGAATAAATTTTAAGATCATCGGCATATAAGAGAAAATTTGTCGAGGAAAAGCAAGAAGAAATGTCATTAATAAATAACATGGACAATAAGGGTCCCAAGATGCTGCCTTGAGGTACTCCAGAACTAGAAATGAACGATTTCGAGCACACACCATCAATAACACCCACACTGTTCCTCTTATACAAGTACGACTTGATCTACTCAAGAAGGTTAGAGTGAAAGCCCAAACACGCAAGCTTTGCAACTAAAATCCTGTGAGAGATCCTTTCAAACGCTTTGGAAAAATCTGTGTAGATTGTGTCAATTTAAAAACCTCTACGAAACGATGAATAGCAATCCTCAGTAAAAACTGAAAGATTAGACACAGAGGATATTGCAGTTACAAATCCGTGTTGGTTTGAACAAATCAAATGCTTCACATCAAAATAAAGTTTTTCCTTTAAGATACATTCAAAAAGCTTAGCGACAGAAGAAAATTTGGAAATTGGTCTATAATTCGATATATCACTTTTCAAAATTGGGGTGATTGATGTACGTTTCCAGTCATCAATGAAAATACCTTTAGATAAAGACATATTGAAAATTAGCGTCAAAGGCTTCACTAGCGAAGCACAGTTCTTTAAGAGGCTCATAGACAGCCCATCCACATCAGTCTGCGAAGAGCCCTTAACATTACTTAACCGTTCAATTGGGTCATTTTCCGATAACACCAAAGAGCCGAAGAAAACAGACGAGGATATTTTACCTTCGAGATTAAAACTTAAAGAAGGTAATTCATCAGCAGTCAAATCATCATCAGATACAAAATTTGATGAGAAAAACTCCGAAAACAATTTAGCCGCCTCATTAATAGTGTAAGCAGAAACATCGTTGTAAAAAACAGTTTTTACATTGACTTTATATAGGTTTATATGCGATGTTTTGGTTGACTTATATTTTTTAAAGAACTTGTTTCTCAAATTTTGCAGATGTTTAAGCTCTGCTGAATACCAGGGAAGATTATAAATTTTACTCTTAAAAATTGGCTCTCTTTTACTACATAAAACGAATAATGATATCTTAAAAATGTTAAAGCAAGTTGCAACACCTTTATTACCAAAGGAAAACCCCAATCAATTTCACTTAAAGCCTTATGTAATTCAAATCTGTGCTTTGTTGTGCTCTGTTTAAATTTCGTGTTTTATAAAGCTGTTTACGCTTAATAAAGTACAAAATTAAAATAAGTGTGATTAAACGTCTGGTACACAATTTAAAGATAAGTTAAATATCAACATTTCCTGTAAATTTGATTAATTTAACTTGATATTCTTAATTGCATGTGCCGAGTGTTTTGCTTCATATAATATATTGTTGTTGTACAATTGTTTTTGTTTGTGCACATTGATTCTGCTCTTTTTGTCATTTCTGCTGTTTCATCTTTCTCACAGCTGTTTGCGTTGTGTTTACTAGGTGTCAAACCGATATTTACCAGCTGATTGGTTCTCTGATTAACACATCGCTTTCAAAACTGTTTTGCTTTTTTGCTTCTAAAACCCATAAATAAATATCATGCTGGCTCTGCGATGGGAGCCCATATAAAATGTGCTGGTTTGAGTGGTAGGGTGTTAGGCGCTATTAATGAGGGAAAGGGTCTTCGTTGGTCTTGTCAAAAATGTAGATCAACCGAAGTTGATTTATTTAAATTCTTTAGGCAGCCCAGAAATGGTTTTTCTGAGATCGGAAAGGATCTGTCGATTCTTGTTGAGAAATTAAAGCATTACGCAAAAATGTTTGAGTCTTTCACATGTCTCGGCAACCCTCCACATTCTGAGGATAGCCGAGAAAATAAAGGTAGGCGTGTTATTAGTCCACCTAAAAAGACAGTCACTGAATCTAGTAAGAAAAATCCTCCATCCCAGTCCTTGGAACTTATTAATCTTTCTTCCCCATGCCCTCAGGCATTGGAACCTCCGCTATCTAAAGCCATATAAACTAGGTCTACATCTAAAAATAATAACGTCAATAAAACCGTTGATTTAACAGTGTTGCCATCAACATCTGAAGCTGCACTGTCTAACTTAGTTCCTCCGAATAATTCGGAGCCCCGCACATCAGACATCATTACCAAAAAGTTGGTTGTAATTCCTCCGAGAAGATCAATCTTTGTCTCTAGATTTGCTAAAGATACTTCTTCGGATGATATAAAGTCATACATATCGACTAAAATTAGAACTAAAGATGTATTTATTCGTAAATTTAATTTTNATTATTCGTAATTTTTATTTTAAATACGATCGCGATATTCCATCTTTTAAAATTGATGTAGCTGCCGAATATTATGATTCACTACTAAATAGTTCATTTCGGCTGACCGGGGCGTTTGTTCGCGAGTTTGAGTATAAACCTAATAAAAGTAATAATAACGTAGCTAAAATTTCTAATCTTAATTCGGATTCAGAAAACTAACTCGCAAGTCTAATTTATGTATTTACTATCAAAACGTTAGAGGTTTGAATACCAAATTAACTGACTTATATTTAAAAGGTCTTGACTGCAATTATAATATTATTTCCTTGACCGAAACTCGGCTCAAACCTCATATTTTTAATTCCAAAATTCTTACAAATGAATATCAAATACACAGGAGTGACCGCGAGTGCAGAATCGGCGGTGATGTTCTTTTTGCGGTGCATTCATCGATACCATCCGAGGAAGTTAGTGTTCCTGTCATTGAATATACCGAATTTAAATTTATACGTGTACAGGCTGGAAAGAGTTATATTTATTTATATGTGCAGCTAGTTTCTTTACTTGAGACCGTAAATGCACTGCTTTCGGCATCCGATTCTATGACTGTTTTGGGCGATTTAAATCTGCCACACATTTCGTGGAACGTCATTGACACCGATGTTGTACCAGTTTCATCTAGAGATAGTTACAATGCATTTCTGGAGGAAATGGCTGAACTTTGCCTCAAACAAATAAATATATGTCCAAAAGTTTGGAAAGGTCTTGGATCTCGTTTACGTTGATGATGTTCCGAATGCCTCTATTAATCGGTGTGATCCCCTAGTTTTGCCAGAGGATGCATACCATCCCGCTCTTGAGTTAAACTACGAAATCATAAATGAAATACATAATAATAAGTCGTATAGTTCAAGTACTAGACATGTTTTTGCGAAAACAAATTTCAGGAAAATTAACAAAGAACTTTCAAAGTTATCTTGGCCAACATATAGAGATGACGTGGAGCGTAGAGTTGAGCAGTTTAATGATACTGTTTTCAATTTGTTTCGAAAGAATGTGCCAAAACTTAATATTGTTCATGAAGAACCAACACAATTATGGTTCACTAAAGAGTTTAAAAAATTTTAAAAACAAAAAGTCACATTCTTTTAAACTCTTTAAAAGAACGGGCTTACACAGTGATAACGTAAAGTACTCAGTTTTGCGGCATAGCTACTTTGCATTAAATAAGAAATGTAAACGTGAATTGTTGGTGAAAATGTTGGACCAAAATGTTTCAATAAAAAAATAATAATTTTTGGCCGGACGAAGTTCGTCGGATTTGATATAATGATATTTTGGTGGGAACCCTTGTAAAAGACTTCAATATTATTAAAATGTTTAAAACTAAAAGTTTTTTAACAATATTTCGTTTGACAACCATATATTAGTTCTTCAGATAGCTTGCGTATAATTAATTTAAATTTAACTTGACAAGCAGGTGGCAACCCTTTTTAAAATATATTCATACTACAGCTATTTTAAGCCTCTTGAAGTCCATTTTTAATATAAGTTTGAAATAAATAACTCTCTTAATCGAAGTTGCATTTGATTTTTTTAAATCCATGAGTACAGAATGATTTTATATATCTCCATACCAAGTTCCAGTAATCTATAAAAAATATTTCCTGAGAAATGCAGTAAAAAAATCCGTTTGTATGGGAGGTGCCACATTCCTTTGTCTAATCGAGATTAAATGTATCCTATATTTTAAGTTGAACTAAATGACAGCAGTGTACAAAATTTCATGATGATCGGTTGAATAGTTACAACCACAAACAAACTCACTTTCGGATTTATAATATTAGTAAGGATAAGGATTCACCACTTTGTGGCGGTTAATATGTAAGATACGCATATGTAAAGAAGTCCATGAGAACCAGGCATTCGTACGCAAAGTTGATCGAGTAAAGCATCACTATCATGTAATTGACAAAGCGAAGCCCGTAAATTACAGCGAGCTGCAATCAAAACGCCGCCTCCTCTGCTACATCCAGTTTTAATGGGATCTCTATCCTTACGAAATACATCAAAGCAATTTAAATCAAAAAACTCCGCTTCAAAAAACTTAAGAGTTGAGCCTTGTTTCAGTTAAAACGAAAACATCGTATTCTAAAAGAGAGCTTAGCATGCGCACATTGTTTGACTTACTGAAATCAGTTAATTTGCTGACTAAACCCTCAGTGATTGTGTTGGGCGATTTTATTTTACCAAGCATATCATGGAACATCATTGACAACAACAGCGCGCAGCAACGTATTTTTAGAGGGGATGGCTGAACTCTGCCTAACTCAGGTTAATGTACTTCACAATAAGTTTGGTAAAGTATTAGATCTTGTTTATGTTGATGATGCATCTAAGTCCGTTATAAATAAGCGTGATCCACTAGTTTTGCAAGAAGATGTCTACCACCCTGCTATGGAGGTATCTTACGAAGTTATAAGTGATGGTCAAAATTGCAGTACCCAAACATACGAACCAAATATTCGCTTTGATATTTCGAAAGCCAACTTTAAAAAGTTTAACAAAGAACTGTCTAAATTNAGTTTAACAAAGAACTGACTAAATTGTCGTGGCCTGCATATAAAGAAAATATTGAACAAAACGTTGCACTTTTTAACTTTACTTTACATAAATTATTTGAAAAGCATATGCCTAAACAGATGTATGTTCCTGAAGAACAAACACAGTTATGGTTCACTAAAGAACTGATATTTTTAGCAATTTATTTGAGAAAAATTAAACATTTAGATTATTATTTGTATTTTCGTCGGTTTTAAATTTGCTACCCCAAAATAATTGATATCAAATAAAACACCTCTTTGAGGTAAAATTTTCGAGTAACGAAAGCTGAACTAGAAACATAAAATTTATGACATCAATTTCGTGACGAAAATTATACGCATTTTTTAAATGCCTTGGAAACGTGCGGAAAATCTTTTTTTTATTTATTCGGAACGTTGCGAAAATCCGTCTACTGCTAGAAACACAAAATAAAAAACAAAACTTTTGCAACGATGCGTATGATTAAAAAAGATTTTCCCCTACGTTTCCAAGGCAGTTAAAAATGCGTATAATTTTCGTCACGAAATTGATATCATAAACTTTGTGTTTCTATTTCAGCTTTCGTCACTCGAAAATTTTACCTCAAAGAGGTGTTTTATTTGATATAGAGATGACGTGGAGCGTAGCGTTGAGTACTTTAATGATACTGTTTTCAATTTGTTTCGAAAGTATGTGCCAAAACTTAACATTGTTCATGAAGAACCAACACAATTATGGTTCTCTAAAGAGCTTAAAAAATTTAAAAACAAAAAGTCACATTCTTTTGAACTGTATAATATAACAGGCTTACACAGTGATTACGTTAAGGACTCAGTTTAGCGGCATAGCTACTTTGCATTAAAGAAGACATGTTATAACTCATATTTATGTAAAATTAAGAAGAATTTAATTAACAATCATAAATCGATTTATGATTTCGTAAATTCAAAGCGTAAAGTACAAAAGCGGTTTTCAAACTTCGCGGACATTGAAATGGTTCAATTTAGAGATTGTGGGCTGAGAATCATGTTGCACTTTTTGCATATTTTGTAAAATGGGCTTTTTTCTTAGAAAACATCTACGTATGTTTTGCTGTGTTTGTCGATGTTGGGAAAGAATCAGTCAATAAAGATGCCAAAGAGGCCGCCGTTTAAAATTTATGTTGGGAAATATTATTAAAGGGAACACATCCGAAGAAAATAACACATATATAAAGGAAAAAGCAAGAAGATATGTGAAAAATGGGAGAAATGTCATCGACAGCGCGAATATTTTTTTTATTCAAAATGCCAAATGGCTTGAATCAAAAACAATAATAAGAAAACCTGATTCCATCAACATCGGCAATGGGCCGCAAACCTCTTGCATATATTCAAAAATCGGACCGGTCCCAAAGAAGACAAGCTGCGGAGTTAACAGGAAATCAGGAAGATAACGTAGACTTAATGCTTCGTGCTACTTCCATAGCTGCTACAAAGAGAGGCCAAGTGGATTTGGTTGTTACTTTCAGAACAGTTTATGAAAATCCCACGAAAACACATAAAACTAAGAAAAAGTCCTTAAAAATGGATGCAACGAAAAAATCCCAATTTTTTTTGGTGAAAAGGAAATAATTATAAAAATTGGGCGCCATATTGGATCCGCCATTTTGAATCTCAATAATCTGACATCATATTTGAAATAAGCGACCTCGAAAACTCTCCATTGATATAAGTTTTTGCTGAAAAGGAAAAAAAAATATAAAATTTGGTCGCCGTTATGAGTTTCAAAAATCTGACATCAGATTTGAAATTAGTGACCTCGAGAATGCCTCATTTATACGAGTTTTCGGTGAAAAGGAATAAATTGTAGAATTTGTTCGCCATATAGGATCCGCCATTTTAAATCACAAAAATCTTACATCGGATTCGAAATCAGCGATCTCGGAACCCCCTTCGTATATAAGCTTTTGGTGAAAAGGAAAAAATTATAAAATTCGGCCTCCAAATTTGGTCCGCCATTTTGAATTTAAAAAATCTGACATCATATTAGGAATCAGCGATCTCAAAAACTCCCTAATACGAAGCTTTGAATCAATTTTGTTACTTCTCGACTTTTGGTCAGCAAATGATAGTCGCCAGACCATACCCAGTATAAATCGGTTGTATGCATTCATGAAGTATGCATGCTGTATGAGTGAAATAGTGTGAACAATTCATGCGTAGTCATGAATTTTCACAAACAAATTCAAATTCTAGCGAACTGCAAGCGAACGTACGTGGTTGTTGTTTTAAGTACATTTCTTGATAAATTTGACTACTATACAGCAGTGGACTTTTCGTAATATTTTCAGACTTGTACAAAATTTTTAGTGAACGGACGTGTTAATAATAATAATAATCCCAACTGTTTTTACCCTCCATTCCCGCCCATTGTTTTAAGTACATTTCTTGATAAATTTGACACAGCAGTGGACTTTTCCTAATATTTTCAGACTTGCACAAAATTTTTAGTGAACGGACGTGTTAATAATAATAATAATCAAAACTGTTTTTACCCTCCATTCCCGCCCATCCGCACGAGGGCGCAGTCCGCATGACGTACGGAACCATATTTTCAATTTTTGCGCCGAGTCACGATAGGCAGAGTTTGTTAAGTGTCGAGATCTAAACTGTTCAGCTACAGAACTAATTCATAAGCCGATTTTATGTCTTTATTTTAATGATTCATTTATTGAGAGAGACAGTATCGATTTCTTAATGCTGAATAGCGATCTGATATATCAAATGTGCTGGAATGAGAGTTAAAATCCTGGCATAAGCAACGGAGTGGTCGTGCAATTCAAAATTAGTTTTACAAGCTTTCAGAAATAGGGGACAAAAGTGTCTTGATACCCGGGAGGAACATTAAGGCTAACTTCGCCCAGAAGAAACGGACTTGAAATTGAGCCTGTTAGTAATTTAACTATAAAAATTGTACCAAGCATTTGCCTGCGGCTGGAAAGTGTAGGAAGATTAATAAGTTTTAATCGGCTCGTATAAGGTGGAAGGTTATATTGAGAATCCCAACGGAAATTTCTTAAAGCAAAAAGTAGGAATTGTTGTCTGAGTAAATTTGATTCCAAACCACCGACCGTATTCCAAAATTGGCCTAACTAATGTTGTAAACAGGGTTTTAGTGATATAAGGGTCACAAAATTCTTTTGACCATCGTTTCACAAATGCAAGTACACCTTTGCCTTGTTGACTGCCACATTAATATGAAGATAAAATTAAGCCTAGGATCCATTGTGATACCAGGCCACAAAATTGTATAGCTGTTCCAGGTTATGGATACCTATTCAGCCCTATTCTGCATTTCGATTACGTTCCCGCATTCCGCTCCGCTGGAATCGAACTTAGGTATTCTGCGTTACGATCGAAACGAAAGAAAAAGAGGAAGAGAGAAAACATCTTTCTGTTTGCCTGGGAATGTGTGAAATCGAAACAAAACAAAGAAATATTTGCCACCAAACTATAGCAGCATATGAACTTAAAGTTTGTAAATATTTTAAAATAACTAAATATACCTAGCATCACAGTAATTTAAAAATAAAATTTAAGTGGATACATAATTATAGGAATGAAATCCATAGCCGCCCGCGGCGTTATTGCTTGAAGAGAGGAACGAGTCCCATATTGCTGGTGCGGAAGTTGAAAGGCGGAGATTTAGGGACATGTTTGATCTTTTTCAGATGAGCGAAGTCATAAGGAATTCATCTTGAACTGTGTTACTCATCGCTTAGAGTCAGTGAAATTATAAACGTTGTTTGAGCACTCCACAACATTTGCATTTACTACAGAGTGGAAGATTTGAACGCAAATGAATCCCATTTTGAAAGCCGTCAGGAGGAGGGGAAGAACAAAGCTTATCTTTCCATAGCAAATCGAATTCGAAACAACATATGCACCTCTTTTTAAAAAGTTAGTAAAAACGAGTGCAATAATAAAAGCATATATTTTATGTAACTTCACATTTTATGTAGGGATGTATCTATGTGCATACATCTATTAATTTTATATAAAAGAATAAATTGTATTCACATTGGCGATACCTGCCTTAAAAACTGTGCAACTATTATCAATTATCAAAGAAAGTATTACGTTTACCTGCACTGGCCCTACAATTACCTAATTTTACAAGCTTTTATTTATTTTGCTCATCTCGCAAAACAACGAAAATGGCTATCAATTAATGTAGTTATATAGATAAGTAGATACCATTCGGTAAAATTTTCGCTTGCAGTAATTTCTACGTGGTAAGTGCTTCTCCATTATTTGGTTTCATAGGGATTCGGATACCTTCCTCATTGAAGTAGTAAAGAAAATTCGCTTAAGTGCTTTTTTCGGTTAAGTACACAAGTTTTTCGTGCAAAGAAAGATGGGCAGCTAAGCAAAATATACTGTATCGTTGGAAAAGTCTTGCGGAGTGTGTCCAGAAAATGTATTCCAGCTTCCTAAACGATTAACCGGATTCTTAAAAATTAGATTAAAGTGCTGCGAAACAAAAAAGTTTTTTTTGCTTTTGCCGGTTAAAAGGGGCATGTGGGTACACCCAACATATTTAGTGTTATTCTATAGATCAATACCTTTCAAACGATACCTTATATATTAAGTTCCGGCTACTAGTTGGAAAGATATAGAGGTAAATGTGTTTTGGTTCGTGGCTCCACTAGGAGATGCTTTGGTATGTATGTGACGTCTGTACGTACCATCATTTAATTTTTTCCAAACTTTCTGGAATTAAAGTACAAAAAAAAAAAAAAACTATGAAGGTTTTGTTCCAGGATTTTTTGATTCGTATGCCTTTGTGGGCGGGGCTTCTGCCTGAAATTCGAAAAAAAAGCATTACCGCACTACTCAGTCCATGTCATTGGCGTAGATATTAGTAGAAGGGTATTAAAACAAGCTATCGAATGCTACCTTTTGTGTTTATGAAATATAAATTTGTCATAACGTTATCGCCTGAAAACTAAAAATCGGGCTGCTGAAAATATAGGTTTCGGACATATCCTCAAAAACTGGTCAGTCGATTTTATTCTAGGTTTTCTCAAGTCTAACCCAAAATCTTAGCTTTCATTTTGTATATAGCTTATATGTGGGAAAACTCGTGTTGTGGAGATATGGCGATTCAAATTGAAAAAAAAAAATGAAAATAGCGACCAATGGTTTAAAATTAAAATATTCGTCTAATTTGGTTACTTTAAGATATACAAATAAAATACCAGTTCCCCGAAAAAAATTGCCCATTCCCCGATTGCCACTCAAACCGAAATTCCCTGCAAATCGGGGGGATTTACCGCGAGCTGACAAGTTATAGGATGCAGCTGTACTAATCACTTCGTACATATCGCACACCGTCTTCAAAAGAGTCACAACTCAAAATAAGGCGTTCGTCAGAAAATGCGAAAAACTATTTCGTAGCACATGCTAATCATATGGGCAATGGCGACTTTACCTTAGGTTTTTTAAAAAATTATAACAAAAATTTGCTCCAGCTGTTGCTAAAAGCTCTGTGTACATTTTTAGCGCATAATTTCAAAAATGGCAAATTTTGATTTGTGACTCTTTTGAAGACGGTGTGCGATATCTTGGAAACCACAATTTGTGTGTATTTAGATTTTTTTCCAGTGACATGTGGAAATTGTAATATTTTTCACCATTTCAGTTGTAGGTAAGTATACAGTATTTAACTATGCTACATGGGTTTATCACCCGCACTTAAGCTACCTGGGAAGACGCATACATGATTCCATACAGCTGTACATAAATATGTAGATATGTATGAATGCATTTAGTTCACCCAATGTGCCGCTACTACTTACATAAAATGTATAAATTGCCACTGAGCAAAGCTACGTGAGAATAAAGTATTAATTTAATAGCACGAGTGCAACACCGTACACGTGATAGAAGGAAAACTTCTTAAAAACACACATGTGTGCGCCCCACCCGGTAGAAATCTTACCCAAAATAAACTGCGAGACAATAAGACGAATAGAGTTGTTTATTGTATGCAAAGTTGGTACCAAGTTGACAAGTTTTAATAATTTCTCATAAATTTTTTTTAATTTTTTCGAATCCAAGGATATTATCATTCATTTTCGGTTTATTCCGTATTCGAAAAACTATATGTTTCAGATTTAGACA
>NW_016165114.1:28594-28850 GCF_001687245.7 Rhagoletis zephyria | reverse complement strand
TTTTGTGAAAAATAAAATTGTGTAATGCGGTGTTGTGCTACGCGCTGGGGGAGCCCTAGCGCTCCACTGTAGCGGTGCTGTCGCTGAGTCGTGCGGACGGTATTCCACGTTTTGGTCTATATCTCGAGACCCTGGTCACCCAGCTCTATCTTAAAGCATTCAAGAACAGCTTTCATTTGATACCCATATTGAACAAATACACCCAAGGTTACCCAGGTCCACGTTTTGGTCTATATTTCGAGACCCTAGTCACCCA
>NW_016165114.1:25676-28573 GCF_001687245.7 Rhagoletis zephyria | reverse complement strand
GTCACCCAGCTATATGAAAAGTGCTCAATCTTAAAGCATTCATGAACAGCTTTCATTTGATACCCATATTGAACAAATACACCCAAGGTTACCCAGGTCCACGTTTTGGTCTATATCTCAAGACCCTAGTCACCCAGCTATATGAAAAGTGCTCAATCTTAAAGCATTCTTCTTTGCTACAAACCTCACGGAGCCCGAGCCCTTTCCAACGAACGCAAAACCGTGGGAATCGGTTCGTGCGTTCTGGAGTTATAAGATATATAGATGGCAGTCCGACATTTGGTGACATAAAATAGCTTTCGTATTCTTCTCGTATGAGTTTTGCTTGTGGTGGTATATATCGCGGCAAAGATTCCGTTATCGGACTTCAAGAAAAATTATAATTTCACTACAAATTAAATTAAAAGTTATGTTGCTTCCGAAAACAAGGATATTAATTTCAGTGATTTTTGGACACATAAGGAAGCAAAAAAGTAAATTATTAATAAACAGCCTAAATATTGATGTGTATTGTTCACTTCAATTGACGCAGAAGAATACAATAAATATTGCCGCAATTTTGAAATTTTCATTGCCCCATGATTGCCAATCGAGCTATCACACGATTGCCGCACACGTGCCGTATTTGATTGGGCACAGTAAGCACAATAGCGGCCTCTATTGCCGCATGAGTCAATTAGGGTACTCACAGTTTACTTCTAAAGTTAAAAGGTGGCAACTTTAACAAGATAACACACTCGAACTGTGAGCAACCCTTATGTTTAAATAAAGTATTAAGTTGATCAACAATACCACGCATTGCTAGACCGTTTGCCTTTCACGCGTTTGTGTTTAGAGAGCATCAACAAACCACATACATATTTCTCTCTATTCTCTCTTCTCTTTTTTATACTCAGCTAGCACAGCGCAAAAATAAATAAAAAAATAACCTTTGCCAGCTCCAGGCAGGCGCAAAGAGAAACTTATGTACAAGCAGCGCTGCGCCCAAAGCGAAATTCATGTATGTATGTACAAGCAGCGATAGATGCCAGTTTAACACAGAACATAAACATGAGACAAAGTCTAGTAATTTTGCCCAAAAGTGTTATCTCTAATTAGTATGGGAACCAACAACAAACAAAGTTACCACATGGTAAAATGTTTTAAAGTTACCAGGTGGCAAAATTAGTACCCTAATTGTATTGTGAAATCACACGATTGGGGCATAAAATGAGGCAATAATTGGTGTATTGCGGCAATCGTGGGATCCCAGCTTAAGAAAGAAACGTTTTCCAAACTAATTTTGGTTCGTTTAACACGTCAACAATACACAATTATCTTTTCAAAGAAGCGTTTTCGAGATTTTTTCGCAAAACGAGGTGTTTTTGTATTTTTCGGAGCTATTCGTCAATATTAATCAACTTAATGGCCCAACAGTTCGAAAGGTATCGATGTGCCTCCTAGAAAAGCATTTGGCCTGTGCCGATTTCAATGAAAAGTGTTACAATTGACCAAAGTCGAAAAAAGTGAAATTTTCGATAACTTGTGAAAATTTCACACTTTTAGTTGATTCTATTTTACATAATTTTTAAAATTCGATATAAAATTGAAATCATTACAGTAAATTTTGAGCCTAAGATAATGAAAATCGGATGAGAAATGTAGACGTTATGGCACATTCTGCACAAATTATATATGTATTTTTGTAAAGGGAACATCAATACTTTTCGATCTGTAGGTCGTTTAAGTCGATTAAAGAGATATTGACGAATAACGTTTTTTCTGAATATCTCTAAAACGCTTCTTTGAACACAATACCCATTACACTGTTTTCGTGTTCAACGACCCAAAGTTTGCCTAGAAAATACCATTTTACAGAGGTTCATTCCTCGTGTAAACTAGTGTAATTATAATAAGTTGTATTATAATTTTACAAATATTCATTAAAAAAAGATTAATACCAATGAAGAAAATGTGATTTATATTCAAAGTTTACATACATACATATGTATTTACATACGTAGTATAAAAATAACAAAGNACATACATATGTACGTAGTATAAAAATAACAAAGAAAAAATATATATTTTTTTTAATTATTAATCCAATTTCTATACTTGTAACGTCAACTGAAATGCAAAAGCATAAACATCATCGTTGAAATGCTAAAAGTCATAACTAATAAAAAATTCAAAACTCACTCTTTGATTTATATGATGGATTTCATCGAATTACACCATTTTATGAAAAAAAAAATTAAAATATTAGTCACGACTTTTTCCATTTTATTTACGATGTTGTTACGTTTTGTTGCATTTCAGGTGACGATATGTAGGTATATTTTTTGAAAAGTTGTCCTGCATTTCCAATTCATATTTATGGTCACCGTAGGTATACAGCATAACTGCTACAAGAAGCAAACTATTTTGGGGTGTTAACAAGTGCTTACTGGTTTTTTGTTTATGCGGCACAAACGATTATAATATCTTCGTTACCTTCTTACCTCTGTAAAGACAAAATACATGCATATGTAAACACATACATAAATACATACATACATCTATACTAATTATATAAAGAGAAGTCCCTTTTTTTGTAACAGGTAATCTCGCGAACGGCTGGTCCGATTTTCATGAAATTTTGCATACAAAAAATTTTTCGGGTAGGTGGACCAGGGACCGGTCTATTCCAAAAAATCTTATTATAGTCCGATTTGCTTAAAATTTGGTACGTAGGTAGCTTTTTAGCATATATTAGCATATATGATCCATTTTGTCCGAGAAGTGGACCAGGGACCGATCTGTTCGAAGAAATCGTATTTATGGTCCGATTTGCTTAAAATTCGGTACGTAGGTAGCTTTTTGCCTGGATAAGCTTATAGATTCCTGTTTTCCAATTTTCATGCAATTTCGAATAT
>NW_016165114.1:22614-24768 GCF_001687245.7 Rhagoletis zephyria | reverse complement strand
TCCTCCTAAATGGTTGTACGGATTTTAACGAAACTTTTTGTGTATTTGAGTGGGTCTCTGGATGGTTTAGTTTCACAATTTAATCCGACAGTTGGCGCTGTAGTTGAGTTATTACTAAAAATCTTATTTATGATCCGATTTGGCTAATGTTTTAAATATGTATGCAATACTATTGCAAAAACGTGCTGCCAAGTGGTGCTGAAGTCGAGCTATTACTAAAAATAGCCAAGTGAGAAAAGGGGCCGTGAAGGTCAGATTAAATCGACCTGTTGCACCATTGAGTATATCGAACGCTCCTGCGTTGCAATTGGCCCAATGGATGTGATTTTCCAATATTATTATGCGCTCAAACTTTTAAGTTATTTCGTCTGAAATAGGTATATGTATATTGCATTTCTGTAGAACAATGATTCGCACCCATTTTGAAATTGCCACCTACTATACTGTAAAGCTTCTAGGCATTCACTATAGAACCGAGTCATTGTTGCCGCCAGGGAGTGAAGAGGACAAAATTTATTTCGCTTTGNAAAAAAGTAGCACTTACATATGCAAACGCATATCTTGTAAAAGCCCGTTTGTGCTGAAAATAGTATCGCACAACACGTCCGTTCACTAAAATTTTTGTACAAGACTGAAAATATTACAAAAATTCCACTTCATATTTATCAAGAAATGTACTTAAAACAACGACAACGTACATACGCTTGCAATTCTCTAGAATTTGAATTTATGCGTGGAAATTCATGACCACCAGAGGTCGAAAATAACCGTCAACACTTTGAAAACGTCCCAAAATAACCGTCACTATTTAAGGTAAAAAATAACCCACAAAACAGAACAGGTGGTTTATTTTTTGTAGATGTGTGCTCCTCTCAGTGGGAAAGGGTTATTTTTCATATAATTTCCGTTGCTGTTGGACACGGACACTTATCGCTGGAAGAAGAAAAATAAGTGTTAGAAGTGCGTAGAAACATATCAAATTTGCTGTTGATAGNTCCGTTGCTGTTGGACACGGACACTTATCGCTGGAAGAAGAAAAATAAGTGTTAGAAGTGCGAAGAAACATATCAAATTTGCTGTTGATAGAGACATAGAGAGATACAAGCAACGTCAACGTCACGGTCATGTTATTGATTTAAAATCCGCTATCAATTAAGAAATTATGATTATGATTTAGTTTTTTTTTTTACAAATTTTTGATTTGATTTGTAGAGCAAATCAATTTGATTTGTAATTTTTCAATAAATAATACTTTTGTTATGCGACGCAAATAAGATATTTAAGTATCTTCCAACTTCCAGTTCCACGAAAATCTTCGGGATCCTTGGGACTAATTCGAGATTTTCGAGACTTCTTCGGGATTTTCGGAATCTTCGGGACTACTTCAAGATTTTTAGTCTATTTCGGGATTTGTGTACTATTTTGGGATTTTCGAGACTTCTTCAGGATTGTCGGAATCTTCGGGACTACTTCGGGATTTTTGGGCTATTTCGGGATTCTCGGGACTAATTCGGGATTTTCGAGACTACTTTGAGATTTTCGGGATCCGCGGCACTAATTCGGAATTTTCGAGACTTCTTCAGGATTTTCGGAATCTTCGGGACTACTTCGAGATTTTTGGCTATTTCGGGATTCTCGGACTTTCTTCGGGTTTTTCGGGACTACTTTGAGATTTTCGGGATCCGCGGCACTAATTCGGAATTTTCGAGACTTCTTCAGGATTTTCGGTATCTGCGGGACTACTTCGGGATTTTTGGACCTAATTCAGGATTTTCGGGACCACTTTGAGATTTTCGGGATCCGCGGCACTAATTTGGAATCTCGAGACTTCTTCAGGATTTTCGGAATCTTCGGGACTACTTCGGGATTTTTGGGCTATTTCGGGATTCTCGGGACTAATTCAAATTTTCGAGACTACTTTGAGATTTTCGGGATCAGCGGCACTAATTCGGAATTTTCGAGACTTCTTCAGGATTTTCGAGACTACTTCGGGATTTTTGGGACAAGTAGTAGTCCCAATTTAGTCCCCATGTTGTACGAGGTCAACCTGTACAATATGTTTCTGTTACTATTATGTATTTCACGTAAATATCAAAATTTAAACATCATGTTTCATATCAAAGTGGATAAAACCATTTTGATATGAAACATGAT
>NW_016165114.1:19516-22589 GCF_001687245.7 Rhagoletis zephyria | reverse complement strand
CTTCGGGATTTTTGGGCTATTTCGGGATTCTCGGGACTAATTCGGGATTTTCGAGACTACTTTGAGATCTTCAGGATCCGCGGCACTAATTCGGAATTTTCGAGACTGCTTCTGGATTTTCGGAATCTTCGGGACTACTTCGAGATTTTTGGCTATTTCGGGATTCTCGGACTTTCTTCGGGATTTTCGGGACTACTTTGAGATTTTCGGGATCCGCGGCACTAATTCGGAATTTTCGAGACTTCTTCAGGATTTTCGGTATCTGCGGGACTACTTCGGGATTTTTGGACCTAATTCAGGATTTTCGGGACCACTTTGAGATTTTCGGGATCCGCGGTACTAATTTGGAATTCTCGAGACTTCTTCAGGATTTTCGGAATCTTCGGGACTACTTCGGGATTTTTGGGCTATTTCGGGATTCTCGGGACTAATTCGGGATTTTCGAGACTACTTTGAGATTTTCGGGATCCGCGGCACTAACTCGGAATTTTCGAGACTTCTTCAGGACTTTCGGAATCTTCGGGAATACTTCGGGATTTTTGCACCTAATTCAGGATTTTCGGGACCACTTTGAGATTTTCGGGATCTGCGGCACTAATTCAGAATTTTCGAGACTTCTTCAGGATTTTCGCAATCTTCGGGACTACTTCGAGATTTTTGGCTATTTCGGGATTCTCGGACTTTCTTCGGGATTTTCGGGACTACTTTGAGATTTTCGGGATCCGCGGCACTAATTCGGAATTTTCGAGACTTCTTCAGGATTTTCGGTATCTGCGGGACTACTTCGGGATTTTTGGACCTAATTCAGGATTTTCGGGACCACTTTGAGATTTTCGGGATCCGCGGCACTAATTTGGAATTCTCGACACTTCTTCAGGATTTTCGGAATCTTCGGGACTACTTCGAGATTTTTGGGCTATTTCGGGATTCTCGGGACTAATTTAAAATTTTCGAGACTACTTTGAGATTTTAGGGATCAGCGGCACTAATTCGGAATTTTCGAGACTTCTTCAGGATTTTCGGAATCTTCGGGACTACTTCGAGATTTTTGGCTATTTCGGGATTCTCGGACTTTCTTCGGGATTTTCGGGACTACTTTGAGATTTTCGGGATCCGCGGCACTAATTCGGAATTTTTGAGACTTCTTCAGGATTTTCGGTATCTGCGGGACTACTTCGGGATTTTTGGACCTAATTCAGGATTTTCGGGACCACTTTGAGATTTTCGGGATCCGCGGCACTAATTTGGAATTCTCGACACTTCTTCAGGATTTTCGGAATCTTCGGGACTACTTCGAGATTTTTGGGCTATTTCGGGATTCTCGGGACTAATTTAAAATTTTCGAGACTACTTTGAGATTTTAGGGATCAGCGGCACTAATTCGGAATTTTCGAGACTTCTTCAGGATTTTCGGGACTACTTCGGGATTTTTGGGACAAGTAGTAGTCCCAATTTAGTCCCCATGTTGTACGAGGTCAACCTGTACAATATGTTTCTGTTACTATTATGTATTTCACGTAAATATCAAAATTTAAACATCATGTTTCATATCAAAGTGGATAAAACCATTTTTTGCAGGGATTGGAAAATTTATATTGTTATTAATTCTATTATATTTGTTTAAATAGTTTTAAACCATCATATAATATTAATTTCCCACAACCCAAATCAATTTTATTAGTTAATTAATTTTGTCGAGCTAAATCGTCACTTTTGCCTTGTGTGCGTGGGTAACTGCGCTTTTATGTGGTAACATAAACGAGTTTTTATATTTGCTATTAGGCGTATTCTCGCAGTTTTACAAAGCCCTTGCACGATGCACGGTTTGCAAAGCTGTCCCATAAGAATGCCAGGTTTTTATCGTGCAATCCGTGCACAGTGCAAGGGCTTTGCAAGACTCGGAGAATACCCCTATTGTGTTTGTTATTTCCGTTAGCTCTCAGTAAACATATATTTTTAGCTCATTCTAATTATTTAACTGAAGTGAGAAGTAGTGAAACGGCATTTTAATTTTATAAGAGCAAACAATTAATAATTATTGCAATGGGTAGAAACTGTGATTTCTTGGTTAGAAGTTTCTATAAGTTTGATGATATAAGAAATAAATCTATATGCAATGTGTGTGACAGACATTTAGCAGGGAAGCATATAACTAACTTAAGGCGTCATTTAAAAAAAAAACCACAATGACAGTTTCAAAAATGCGGAGAAAAATGGCCAAGAACATTATGAAGTGCAAAAAAAAACAAAAAAATATAGTTTTCTTACGAAGTGAACAAAGATGACTTTATTTCCTCAATTTTAAAAATAGTGACACACGATGGCAGACCATTTGCTCAATTGGACAGCGAACGATTTCGTGAAGGATAACAATACAGATAACAAAATCGATAACAATATCGATAACAAAATCGATAAAAATATCGATAACAAAATCGATAAAAATATCGATAACAAAATCGATACCCAAATCGATAACAAACTCGATAAAATTATCGGTAACAAAATCGATAAAATTATCGATAACAAAAACGATTAAAATATCTATTACAAAATCGATTAAAATATCGATAATAAAATCTATACCCAAATCAATACTCAGATCGATAACAAAATCGATAAAAATATCGATAAAAATATCGNTTAAAATATCGAAAATAAAATCTATACCCAAATCGATACTCAGATCGATAATAAAATCGATAAAAATATCGATAACAAAATCGATAAAAATATCGATCATTATATCGATAAGTCCCGAGAATACCGAAAATACCGGAATAGTTCCCAAGTTGAGTCTCTGTGACTCTATATCATTTTCTTTATAATTACCTTCATTTTAATCTTTCCTCCTTTATTTTCATCTTTACTCATCCTCATCTTTTCTTTATATTTATCTTTATCATCTTTATGTTTATCAATTTCTACATTACATATTCCCCTTCACATTTGCCCTTATATTAGTAAAACTTTTAAATTTACCTTGGTCTTAATTTTTGCATTTATCTTTACGCATCGTTGTTTTTGTTTTTATTTTTACCTTTGCCTTCAAGGGCGTACGCAGGGGGGGGGG
>NW_016165114.1:6767-19441 GCF_001687245.7 Rhagoletis zephyria | reverse complement strand
CCCCCCCCTACATCCGGTTTCTGAAACTTTAAAATATATGTATACAGTCAAATTTTCACAAGCCACATAATTGAATTTTGGTTAATTTTACTTTATTTAAATATAAACATCATCTTTAAGTTTTGTCCAATATCTACCAGTTATAATTTTACATTTTGTTTTTTTTTTAAAGAGGTTTCGATCATTACGCTGGAGAATTTGAGATTTAAACCCTATACAAGAAAGTA
The DNA here is from genome assembly GCF_001687245.7 of Rhagoletis zephyria. Taxonomy (NCBI): domain Eukaryota; kingdom Metazoa; phylum Arthropoda; class Insecta; order Diptera; family Tephritidae; genus Rhagoletis; species Rhagoletis zephyria. The sequence continues at coordinate 19,214 of NW_016165114.1, read as the reverse complement.
TTTGAAATCATTACTAATTACTTAAGTGTAAACGTTGTATGAGCTTTTTGGCATGAACACTTGAAAGTGTGCTAAACATTTTGTTTTGCAACACTGCTTTTTTCTAAACAGCTGTTTAATAGAAGGAGTAAAAGAATTTGAAAATCGCGTTGTTAACTTCAATTGGAAAATGAATAAAATATGGATATTCGAAGCTTTTTTAGCAGTACTGGAGGTAATTATAATTTATTCTTACTAATTTAAAATGTTATATTTAAGCGAGAATTTTGTAGCGAAATTAAAAAGAAAGCTGAGCCCAGGTGGAAGCAGCTCGAACGAAGATAGCGATGCTGCAACTGATACGATGGATGACTGTCATCCTAATGATATTGGTAAGTGGATTAACATGCCGAACGCTATGTCTGCTGCACAGAGAAGGACGCTGTTAACAGATTGTTGGAAGCCCGACGAAAATTATAAATTTTCAAATGATGCGACACATTTGAAACGCAAGTTCAATAGAGTCTGGTTGGACATGTATACACCGTGGTTGGTGTATTCCCGCAGGCTTAAAGGAGCTTTTTGTTTACACTGCGTGCTGTTTAAGCCACCAAACAAACCAGGAATTGTTTCTTCATTTGTTGTGCGCCCTTTCACAAAATTTAAAAATGTACATGAGTACTGCAAATCTCATGCTTCTTCAAATGTGCATAAAGAGGCTACGCAGTCTGCAAAGTTGTTTTTAGAAGGAACACCTGTTGATTTTCAGATGCAATGTGGGCACGCAAAGACTGTTGCAGAAAACAGAAAATTTTTAAAAGAAATAATTTCCACTAGCATATTTTGCGGAACGCATGACCTTCCTCTTCGGGGAAAGTTGAATGACGAAGGTAATATTAAAACATTTTTTAACTTAATTTATTCGTATCGTACATATTGTTTAAGGTATTCTACATGATTTAATTAAGTTAAAAATATCTGCTGGCGACGAGGTATTAAAAAATTACATTGAAGGAGGAAAACAAAATGCTACTTATATGTCACCACGAATTCAAAACGATATACTCAGTATTGCAGCAAATATATTACAAGAAAAGATTTGTAAGGATGTTAAAAAAGCTTCTGCATACAGTATTTTAGCAGATGAGACTGCGGATATGGCCGGCATCGAACAGTTATCTATTGGTATCAGATTTTTCGACACAAATTTGCGAATAATTCGGGAAGAGTTTGTTGGATTTGTGCAATTACCATCGATGGATGCAGACACAATAGCAGCAAATATCAAAGGTTTTGTTACACAGTTAGATTTGGATCCGGCAAAATGGGTGTGCAACGATGGCAGGCAAAATTGGTGGTGTACAAAAAATTTTAAAACAAACATATACAAAAAGTTTATATTTTCATTGCGCCAGTCATAGACTGAATTTGGTGGTCAATGACCTGAATTCAGTCCCCGAAATACGAAATAGCATTTCGGCTATCAAAGATATAATAAATTTTTTCAAAGAGTCAGTTACTCGCAGAAAATACGCTCCTAATATACATTCATTTTGTGAGACTCGTTGGACAGAAAAGTATCAAAGTATTAGCGATTTCAAAAAGTTTTATTGTGAAATAGTTGAAGGCTTAGAAAAGTTGAGCGTGGAGGGAAATGGTGCCACAAGGAAACTTGCATTCCAGTTACATAGTGCAGCTGGTAGAAGCGTTTTTATAATTTGTATGTGCATAGTTGCAAGATATTATGGTATTCTTCAACCAGTTGTGAATGCTATGCAATCCATAAATAACAACATTATTAAATGCAGAGAGCATATAAGTAAAATTTTGCACACAATTGAAAAGCACAGATCAAAACCTGACGTTGTATTTGAAGAAATTTTTAATGAATGTAAAGAACGCTTAAGTTTGGATGAACTCAAAGCTCAAATCGAGAATGCAACTTCTCTTTATAATTTAGAAGGTATTGAACATGAGCTGGAGCTTTGGTTTAATTGTTGGAAAGAACCGAACAAAGACCCAACAGATTTGGTTCTGGCCTACAACGAGATGGACTTCTTTCCAAAAATAAGGCAAGCGACTGACATTCTACTTGCAATGCCATGCACAACAGCAACAGTAGAGAGATCCTTTAGTACTCTAAGAAGAGTTAAAACATGGTTGAGGACTACAATGAAGGAAAATCGTCTGAATGGTAAGAAAAATGTGGAAAGCTGCTAACTTATTTTTATTTAAAAATTAATATTTTTATAGGTTTGTGTATGTTAAGTGCGCATAGGAAGCTAGTAAAGGAGAAACAAAGTGAGCTGGAGGAAGAAATCTTAAATGCATTTGCAGCAAATCCAAGAAGACTAGCATTGTGAAATAAAGTTCGTATTAGCCCCCCCCTATCCGATTAGCTGCGTACGCCCTTGTTTGCCTTTACACTTAAAAATAAAAGGCCCTGCCAAAGTGTTTTTGCCCAAGGGAAATTTTAGCAGTTGATAAATAACCCACAACGGAAAACACAAAAAGATCGCACAGAGTGATTTGCCACGGTGAGAAACACTCTTTGCTTGAAAGAAGAGTGTTTGTGTCAGTGGTAAACACCATATGGGACACTTGGTGACGGTTATTTTCGATCTCTGATGACCACGCATGAATTGTTCACACGAATTCATTCATATAGCATTCATTCATGAATGCATACAACCGATTTTTACTGGGATACTTTCGTACATAATCTATTGACGCACACCGTCTTCAAAAGAGTCACAACTCAAAATTTGGCATTTTTGAAATTATGCGCTAAAAATGTGCACAGATCTTTTATTCACCTTCCAGCAAAGGCTGGAGCAAATTTTTATTATAATTTGTTTAAATAAACTTAAGGTAAACTCGTCCTTGCCCATATGAACAGCATGTGCTACGAAATAGTTTTTCGCATTTTCTGACGAACTTATTATTTGGAGTTGTGACTCTTTTGAAGACGGTGTGCGATGTGTTGTATAGTCCACTTGGAGCGCTCGCTCGTCGCTCTCTCGTCTTACCTATCAGAGCGAGTATGCGGACATCTACTCACCTCGCACTACGAGCGAGGCAGCACACAACAGCCTCGCTCGTTTAATAGGAGCACGAGCAAACAAGCAGCGCTCGCTCGTTTTCCGAGCAAGCCAAACTTCTCGTGCCTCGCCTCATTGCTGCTACGATTACGAGCTGCGCGCGCCTCGTTGCCTGCGAGGCAGTGAGTAGGAGTTTGCTCGCTCGCTCGCTCGAACTCCGAGTTTTTGCCCACCCTGATAATTGTAGCGCATTTCCTCTTACTATGCATATGCCTAAATGTATGCAACCATTTGTCAAGCGCACACAGGGTGCTTCTAAAGAAAATAAACATTTTATGCTGAAATACACATACAAAGCCCTTCGAAATTTCCTGCTGGGATATGCGTTACAGCTTCGCAAATTTTACGCCTACCGAAACCAAAGATGTATACACATCAAAAATATTTCATCATTTTCCATGGCTAGAAAAAAATATTGCACATGATTTATCTAAAAGCAGATTTTGGAAAAAGATTTGCGAATTTAGAATTATTTAAATGTACGTTTGCATACTGCATAAACCCTTTTTGATGTAACATAATTGAGAATTAATTTAAAATATCTGAAATACTCCTTTTAAGAAAAGCGAAGAAGAGTTGCAGTTTTTGGAATTAAAAGAAGATAAGGCACTGGAAATACTAAGTAAAACTTTTCCATTGCTTGATTTCCGGCAACAAGTACCTGTATACCTTTACCAACGTATAACTGTGAGTTTTTGTACTCTACAATGAAATTCAGGAAGGCAAAATACCTTTCACAATTAGTTGCATTCGCGTAGCTGATAACACAGGTTTACAGGAAAAATGTTATATTGATGCCACTATCCAATTCCTATGTAGAATTGCTCGGTGATTCCCAAAATCGAGTTAATTTTTTTTCTATTTTTACCGTTATTCAGCTTAAAACAAAAGGTAGTTCCGCTTAACCACGTATATCTTTACGAACTAATTTAACAATCTTAAAAGGAGATAAGTCAAATAGAAGCTAAAAAAATTGTCCATACACCATATATACATCACTTTCCGATAGGACTGATAGTTTCTGACGAATTAATTAATCATTCCAGATTCCAAAAAATCAAACTTTAACAGAAGAAAAATTAAAAAAATAACAGGTTCTGTGCCAAATTTTTGCATTTCTGCTAAAGCCTGTTCTGTTAAAAAAAAAAAAACCAAATTACAAATTAAGAAATTCGATGGACAAATAAGAACTAATGAGTGGTCAAATGAAAATACGCAAAGATTTTTTGTATGAAAAATTAGCATGAAAGAAAGCTACTCACATGCCACGTAAACCTGAGTAACACGGTTTTCTGCTCATATTTCATGCAAAAAATCTTTGCGCATTTTAATCTGACCACTCATTATTTCTTATTTATCCATCGATTTTCTTCATCAGTAACTTAATTTTTTTTAACAGAACACAAATGCAAAGTTTTGCACAGAACTTGTTATTTTTAAATCTTTCTTCTGTTAAAGTTTGATTTTTTTTAATTTTTTCATTAAAAAATAAAAAAGGATCAGTCCAGCGCCTTCCTCTTGACCTGCAGGCTGTGTCGGAGAAACAGCCGCTAAACTGAAACGTAAAGTACGTGATATTATTAAGATCACATTCAAGTTTCGGTACACGAAATATTCGTTTTAATTGTATTGAATTGAATTTAATAAATCAATGTGCACTGAAAAATATTAATACATATCAATAGAGAAGCAGATCCACATTAACTTCAATCAGTGGTACCATCAGCTTGCGTCTCAAATTGTGATACCTACCTATTTCATGTGCCTGATGAATTAAGTTAAACATTATTTTTAAAATTCGTGACAACGCTCTTAAATGCAGTTCAGAAATAAAGCCTTTTTAAACCCATTTCATTTGATACCCATATTTGTAATAATTGCTATCACTTATTAAATAATTTGAGTTTACCTTTTAAAATAGGTGGCAACCCTCTTTAATATTATTAATATTTAAACTAAGGATATCTTACCACCTCCGTTTCAAGTCATGTTTTAATATTTCATTTAATTAAATTCTGATTCTAATTCTAAAATTCTAAAACAGGTGGCAACCCTCTTTAAAATATTTTAAAACCGAAACCTTGTTAAACCTTTTTCAACTGACACACATATTGCGATTTAAATTGGATATCTAATTCGCTTAATTCAAGTTGTATGTAATTTCTAAAACATATGGCAACCCTCTTAAATAAAATTTAAAAAAAAAATATTTTGAACGAACGTAAATTTATACCCATACTTTAATAAATAATTTGAGTTTAACTTTTTACACAAGTGGAAACCTTCATTAATGTTATAAATGCTGAAACTACATTTTTTAATAGCCCTTTCTGTGACGCCAATATTTCAGTATTTCATATAATTTGATTTAATTCGACTTTTCAAACATATGGCAAACCTGTTCAAATTTTTTTTTAACCAAAACCTCATAAAATCTTTTTCGTCTGACACTTGTATTGTGATACATATTTAAATTATCTAATCCTCTTAATTCGATTTGAATTTAATTATAAAATCAGGTGGCAAGACTCCTACATGCAGTTTGAAAATAAAGTTGCTTCAGGGCAATTCTGATTTATATTCAAATTGAAGTAGTTTATTTAAGCTTTTTATTGCTTATATTGAATCTAACTTCGTAACAAGGTGGAAACACTCTGCAAAATATTTTCAAACCACAACCTCTTTCGCAGTGTTGCTTTTTTATTTATGTTGATTTTTTTATTTTTAACCAAAATCACCAAAAAAAGTTACCAAATTCAACAAAAAACTACCAAATTTATTTCATGTACAGAACTGTACATACATGCTCTTGCGATGAGCTAATTAAGCAAGCAACATTTTATCAATTTTGGCTATTTTACTTTTATTTATTTAACGTTAATTATTTTTTCATAAGAGTCGAGCTCATTATATAAGAAACACCATATAAACCCGCATTTCAAACTTTGTGCAAAAATGATAAAAAAATCTACAAAGTTTTATCTAAATTGTCGACCTTTTATTCGGAAGAAACGATTGCGCGTCGTTTCAAGAACGCGCTCATAATGGTATATTTTGCATTTAGATATACATCTCCAGCTACATAGGGCTTATGCCACGAAACGACCGAATGCATCTGATCATTCACAGTGTCATTGATGCGTTTCGTTGCAACAGAGGACTATCAGGCGCATAATTTCCCATAGATGGGATGTTCTTCGGTTACTGAAATCATTCGATTTGGTACCATTGGACTTTTTTATGAGGCTACTCAGATGGCCGTTTTTTGTGAATAAACCTTAAACTTTGGAGCACTTTAAAAACAACATTTATTGTCCAGTTTTGCCCAATATATATAAATACATATGCCAACGAGTGACCGAAAATATATCAGAAATTCAACGCTTGAAGGCAAAGCTTTCCACTCTCACATAGACAAAGTGAAGTCCCTTACTGAATGTGTAGCTTTTCGAACATAGGTAGTTATTTACATAGAATTTTACTCATATGGTTACACAGTGCGATCACACAAAATCTTCCGGGGAAGGACACGGTAGATATAGCAATACACACTTTCAAGCAGTTTGTTAGAGATCACACCATTCTAGTAACCAAGTAACGCTGCAATTAGTTTTCGCGTTGCAAAACTTTCTGGTTTAAATACCTGGTACTTGTGGCCACTTCCTAATGTGGAATCATAACCTGTATTGACCTATGTGACATGTACGACCAAATCGAAAATGTTACCAAATTGCAAAATAAATTACCAAATTACCAAATTTGATAAATAAAGAAAAAAATTACCAATTTTGGTTAAAAATTACCAAAGCAGCAACGCTGCTCTTTCGTCTGAGATCCTTATTAGGATATACATTTCAATTGTCTGCCTTTATTTAAGCCGAACTTGCTTTTTGAAACAGGTGGCAACTCTCCTAAATACAACTAAGAAATAAGGCCTTTTCATAACCATTTCCATCGATACCCATAGTGCAATAATTCATTTAACTTAAAAATAATTTGAATTTTATTTATTATCAGCTGGAAACTCTTTTTGAAAAAATAAGAAGTTATTGCACACCCACAGGCCAAGCCCTTTAATTTGATACCTCATTTTGTAAAATCGAACGAACGGTACAGATCTGATGAGACGAAAATGTGTTCGCGTGTTAAGCATTCATATGTACATAAATACATACATACATACATAGATTATCTACTAAAAGAAAAATATATCCTGTGTGTGTTTTCTTTTTGGGTTACCATGGTAGCAATTTTTAATTATTTGCAAAGAAATGTATTTTCAATCTGAAATCAAATTTGTTTGAATGAATTTAAATTAAATTGTGCATTTGAAAACACGTTTACATACCTTTGGCTGTAGCTGAATTTGCAGAGGTGCTGACTGTTATTGGTTCCCTGCAGGGAAACCGCGGACTAGTGTATCAAATTTCTAGTTCCGTACTAGGTCTTTACCGCCAAAAAGGAACTAGTCCGATAGGAAGATCCCCACCAGTTCAAAATCGTCGAAAAGTGGTACTTTTAAAAAACTATTTTTTTTTCAGTTTTTTTTCACTAGAAATCTATATATAAAGTGACGAATTTATAACCTGTTCGGAATCATAGAAAAAGGGATGCAGAACGAACTAGATCTTATTTGTCGAATTTAGAACTAGTTCGGAACTATCGAAAAAGGGATGCAGCGGGGGGCTTGTTTACTTTATATACATATGTGTTCGGCTACTTTTTCGTTCAAATACGTTTCTATTCTGCACTTCGCAGATGCTTTTTCATAGCTTGGTAATACAAAACCAAAATTTGTGTTAACATTTCAACATCTTGGGACCGTCTGGAATCTAACAGCGAGCACCTCTGCAAACTCAGCTACAGCTAAAGGTATGTAAACGTACATTTCTTACAATCATTCAAACAAATTTAATTTCAAATGGAAAATATATTTCTTTCAAAATAACTTAAAATCGCACACACGGAAGAGTCAAAAAGATTGAAAAATCATGATACTTTTTTCTTTCGTCAGTCGATTTTAGAACTGGTTCGGAACTATAGAATATAAGAGTAGTTCGGAACTATTGAAAAAGGGATGCAGCGGGGGGAAATTGAAACTTCCTAGGACATCGCCATGTTAAACTCGCCAGTTGCTTGCATGCAAAAAAGATTTATCGCGAACCAGTACTGGGTCTAAATGTACTAGAAGCGCACCAGTTCAGAACTAGAGATTTTCCCCTCAGGGTTATATTCCAGAAGGTCCCAAAATGTTAAGATGTTAATATAAAAAAAAACATCGATGTTTTTTTCGATTCGATACATCGAAATATAGCATCGTTGGATATCGATGTATTGTATGAAAACATCGATATTTTCGATGCATCGAATGAAAACGTCAACAGTTTATTACAATTAAAAATATACAACAAGAAATGAAATGATTGCCAGCTCAAATACTATGGCAATGTCGCAATTTTGTCGCAATAAAGTTCCCATACAAAAGTAATCAGCTGCGTCGCAATGTGGCAAATTTTGCGTCAAATGCGTCAACTTTGCGATGTTTCATGAATCCCACTAATATAAAGTGTGCCAGCTAGCAATGACATGCAATTTCGGCACACATATTTAGCAATTTATTTGCATATTTTTTATACCTTTCATGAGCATGAAATGGTATTATAACTTTGGTCCGATGTTTGTAAGTACCAGAATAAGAAGAGATAGACCCATTAAAAAGTATACTTAAATGATCAGAACGGCGAGCTGAGTCGATTTAGCCATGTCCGTCTGTCCGTCTGTCCGTCTGTTTGTATGCAATCTAGTCTCTCAGTTTTCGAGATATCCGGATGAAATTTGGTAGGTGAGTGTACTTTTATAATCTATTAATCATTTGTCGGAACCGGAAGAATCGGACCACTATAACATATAGCTCCCATACAACTGATTGTTCAGATATGAGATTTTTCGTTATAACTTCNCCACCCATTATCAGTGGAACAGTGAAAATTAAAAAGATCGGGTGACTATAACCTATAGCTCCCATACAACTGACTGTTCAGATATAAGATTTTTATACCTTTCATGAGCATGAAATGGTATTATAACTTTGGTCCGATGTTTGTAAGTACCAGAATAAGAAGAGATAAATGTATACTTAAATGATCAGAACGGCGAGCTGAGTCGATTTAGCCATGTCCGTCTGTCCGTCTGTTTGTATGCAATCTAGTCTCTCAGTTTTCGATATATCCGGATGAAATTTGGTAGGTGAGTGTACTTTTATAATCTATTAATCATTTGTCGGAACCGGAAGATTCGGACCACTATAACATATAGCTCTCATACAACTGATTGTTCAGATATGCGATTTTTCGTTATAACTCCTCCATTTATGCAGCTGGGAACATGAAATTTTGCAATACTTCCACCCATTATCAGCAGAACACTCACGGTGAAAATTAAAAAGATCGGGTGACTATAACCTATAGCTCCCATACAACTGATTGTTCAGATATAAGATTTTTCGTTATAACTCCTCCATTTATGCAGCTGGGAACATGAAATTTTGCAATACTTCCACCCATTATCAGCAGAACACTCACGGTGAAAATTAAAAAGATCGGGTGACTATAACCTATAGCTCCCATACAACTGATTGTTCAGATATAAGATTTTTCGTTATAACTCCTCCATTTAAGTAGCTAGAAACATGTTATCACTCATTATCAAAATAATATTTTCAGTGAAAATGGCGAAGATCAGGTCGCTATAACATATAGCCCCAATAGAACTGATTGTTCAGATATGCGATTTTTTGTTATAACTCCTCCATCTATGCAGCTGGGAACATGAAATTTCGCAATATTTCCACCCATTATGAAAAAAATACTTTCAGTGAAAATGGCGAATATCGGATCGCTATAACCTATTGCCTCCATTCAACTTATTGTTCAGATATGAGATTCTTTGTTATAACTTATCCATATATGCAGCTAGAAACATGAAATTTCGCACTTTTTCACTCATTATCAACAGAAAGTTTACAGTAAAATTAACAAAGTTCAGGTCACTATAACCTATTTATTGCCCTCATACAACTGATTGTTCAGATATGGGGTTTTACTGTAAAACGTTCATGAAAGGTATGAAGCCTTCGGCATAGCCGAAGACAGTGCTGCTCTTACTTGTTTTTATTTGACTTTTATGTTAACCCTTTTGAGTGAGGAATTATGAAGTTTTTTACATAAACAAATGCCAATAAATTCTTGCCGCTTGTGCAAAAGCACATATAACGTTGTAGTACTGGTGTTTTCAGTCCATCAGGATAAGGATCTAAGCCGAATTCGGGCAGAGGTATGCAACAAAAACAAAGGGTTAGTGCCAGAATTGAAAAAACTACGAAACTAACACATTGATTTGAAATAAGCTTACATAAAACTGGCTGGCACACTTTATATTATTTCACTATGTTGGTCCAAATTTCCAAATGGTTTTAGAGTGTCAATATCTTATCAATTAATAACATATTGTAGATGGTATTTTGGCACTAAACGTTTCTACTAAAAAAGTAGCAATTTATTAGTGCAATAACATTTTAGATAATATTAATAATATATATGTATATTCTAATAGTGCATAAATAGTGAAAATCCACATTTAGAATAGTTTCTAGAGCAAAGAGTTTGAAAGCATACAAGATAATTTTAGTCCGTACACAGTCGATGCATCGAAAAAAATACATCGATATATCGATAGAAAACATCGATGTTTCCGATGCATCGATGTTTTTTTGCATCCCTAGTTCTGCGCAAACATACTTCCGCCGCTGTTTTCAGGCAACTCCAATTAGTAAGAGTTATAATCCTTAAGCGCAAAGCGAAGCGAAGGCCGCCTACGCAGAAAGGAGTTCTGCGCAAAAATATTTCCGCCGCTCTTCTCCGGCAACACAGAAAGGGGAATTCTACTTATTATTCTGTAATTGAACGAACTGTTTAACTAAACGAGTATCGGTTAATTGAACCAAAAATTATCCACTTTCTTAAGTGCAATAAAGCGGGGAATACTGTATTTGGTTTTCTATTAATTTACGTAACCTGCGTTTGCTACAGGTTGAAAAAGCATACTCAAATTATGGACACGAGACTACAGAACCCATTGCAGCATTGCAATGTACAAATAAATGTTTTTCGCTGCTAAATTTTGCCAATCACCGCAAACGCAAAAGCAAAAGCAGAAATAACCGAGCGCGCACGAAATACCACTTACACACAAAGCTCACACATATGCTGTCGATTTGCTTCATTTTTGCTCTAGGAAAAAATTAAGTTAATTTTTGCTCTGACTTATAATATTCGTCCTTTTTGTTCTGAGCGTGTCAAATAATCATGCATAACAACCATCACCTTTCATCATTCTGTCCATGATTTATCCACATACATAGGATGACTTCCAAAACGTATCAATACAATGTTTGCAAACTGTTATACCGCGGTATGCAAACTGTTTGTAAAGGCAGAGTTGTGACACATTGCAACCTTATACATTGCATATTTTAAATATACAATTTAGCAATGAACATTTTTTCGGTGACAGGTAATAAGATCAACGGAAATTAGGTCAATTGACTTTATTTCTCACTCTGGTGCGAAATAAAGTCAATTGACATTATTACCTTTTTAAAAACGAAATAAAATCCATTGACATTATTTCTCTTTCAAACATTAACTTTGCTTAGCTTCGCGGCAGCGCGCGTCAGCGCACCACACCGCGCGCGCCGCACTCGCGCTCGCGCCCTGCGTACCCCGCGCGACCAGCGCGCACACCACGTCACGCTACGCCGTGATGGTTCCTAAAATCGCTAATTAGTTTTTGTGCAAATTGCAGATAGAGGGTATTAATAAATTCAAGCCCTCGATATTTCACATTTTTATATTTGTAAGTTATTGGAAGCAGGGATGCCAACTTGGCTCAAACCGTGCCATTGGTCCCTATTGTACTTCAAATGACACTTAATTTTTCAATTTGTAAAAAAATAACATGTCAATACATTTTTGTGAAATCATTTGCGTGCACTTCTTTTTCTCAACTAAAATTTTTTAATTTATAAAGGCTATTCAACTGGTTTATCTTATTTTATCATTGCGCTTTTGTTTGGAAAATATAGCTTTATTTTATTGCTAAATGTGAATGATTAAAACGAATGACACCTTTATTGACACTTTTATTTTTTTATTTGGCACATTTATGCACTTTTTATCCTCAATATGGCACCTAATAACTAAGGATAGTTGGGTGCCTTGATTGGCAGATTTCTGCTGTGTTTTGGCAACAACTTGTCTGCAGTAAAAAATCATATAATTTGTGTTTCAAAAGTGTGTGAAAACCAATC
>NW_016165114.1:0-3023 GCF_001687245.7 Rhagoletis zephyria | reverse complement strand
GTGCAACAATTAAAATTAAAAAAAAATTTATTTAGAAAATGTTTGTAGTGCTTATGAAGCAAAATGTTGTAATTTTTTTTTCATTCTTTTTGACATATTTTCCGCAAAACTAAGTCTTTTTTGCTTTCTGTTTGATCTATAATATGCTTCCCAGTTTCTTCAATAAATTTCATTCGAAAAGAAAATAATCATAATACAAAACTTGCGTTTTCCAGCTTAATATTAATTTACTTCTCATTTCTTATGTACCAATTTTTTCAGTGTTGGTTTTGAAGAGACATTGAAAAAGAAATTATAAAAATACTAGATTGCTCTCCCCCGCTTCGCTGAGTGTATGAAATTTTTGCGTGATACACTGAGTAGAATTTATTTCAAGAAAACTCAATTCAAAAACAGGAGGTTTAAAATTTGTTTAACCATCTTCAAAACATTTTAAAACTAAAACTTTCTTAAACTTCTCTATTTGTCATATATTTGTTGGAAAATAAAAACATCGGTTTGTACAAACAAAAAATTGGTTCTTCAGAAAATATTGAACGCAAAGAAATATGTAGTTCGCTTTTAAAAGCATGGACTGAATATCTAAAGCAGTTACGTAATTTTGGTCGTAGGTAATGCTTTACCAAATTGTAGAAGTGGTGGAAAATCAGAAGCAAACCACTATTTTCTACTATAAAGATTTTCTTCTAGTGTTAAGGCATATTTTTTCAGTGTAGTACTGAATGACCAAAGTGTTTGTTATGGGAGCCTACGTAGGCAAAGGCGGGGCGGTGTTCAGGCATGGCTTTAAGCCCAGGCTAGCTCGCCGGAAGGGGGGTTATTTCCGCCCGCCTTACCCAGTCCAACATAAACAAAAAAAATGTTGTTCATGCCTGTTAAGTTCTGTAAGGAGAAGATACACATACTCGAGCCAAATAAAGAAAAAAATTTGAAGTAAAATAGTAATAGTCCAGTCCCGTCCAGTCAGGTGGAGTCATCCCTTCCCCTGCGTGACTCATACGCAGCCATGTGCGTTGCGCCGACTCTCACCATTGTTGCAACGCCCCCTTAGCCTGACGCAAGGTATGTGTTAGTCCATAAGTCTAAAGTATGTCCACTCAGTCAGTCAATGCCCTCACTTCCCCTCATAGCCCCGAGCATAACACCCACACCAAATATTAAGAAGTCACCACCACATCATGAATAAACAATCACTCAGCTATTGAACAAAATAGTTAGATTTACCTTCATTAATCTTCCTTTTATTCCTTCAACAATTCACTTACAAATATTCTTTCCTATTCTAGCCTTACAACACTACCTTTAAAATAATTAATCCAGAAAAAAACAACACTTCTTATCAGCCTAAAATAAATCAAATCAATTCAATATCAAAAAAAAAAGAAAAAAAGAGAGCTTCAATACTGAATTTATGATAGTACATTCAGTGTGCATAAATCTACATGAACTAAAAAACTATTTCAGAAATAAACAAAAGGAAGTTCATCCGCTTTTCCTAATAATTTTGAACCTAGTTAATTAACACAAGGTAATAATTAATTCGGTTCAACTAAATGTCATTCAGAATTCAATTATACAATTTTTTACTTTGTTATGAATACCCTTTTCTTTGTTATTGTCACTACTTGGGTAGATATGTGCATAACGGTGTATACACGTAGGTTGCTTTGAATAACCAAACGCGAACAATTAGTATGTGCTACGAAAATCGTGAGAAAAACAAACGAAACCTGGGCTCGAATCGTCACATACGATATCGTACTACTCGTCACGTAAAAAGACATTTTTCGGATTAAGACATACGTGAACGTTCTCTTTGTCACATTCAACTTTACTGCCTGTCGTATCATATCATATTAAAGAAAGGTCTTTGCTACAATCAGACTTAGACAGCATGGCTTACTGGTGTCAAGTAAATCTTATGCCTCTAAATCTTAAGAAATGTAGAGTAATGAGCTTCTCGCGAAGAGCTGTTCATCCCACTTCTTATACAATAGGCAACCATAACCTGGAACAGGTATACAATTTTGTGGACCTTGGTATCACAATGGATCCTAAGCTTAATTTTAATCTTCATATTAATGTGACAGTCAACAAGGCCAAAGGTGTACTTGCATTTGCGAAACGATGGTCAAAAGAATTTTGTGACCCTTATATCACTAAAACCCTGTTTACAACATTAGTTAGGCAATTCTGGAACACGGTTCGGTGGTTTGGAATCCAAGGTATCAAATTTACTCAGAAAAGATAGAATCAATTCAAAAACAATTCCTACTTTTTGCTTTAAGAAATTTCCGTTGGGATTCTCAGTATAATCTTCCACCTTATACGAGCCGATTAAAGTTTATTAATCTTCCTACACTTTCCAGCCGCAGGCAAATGCTTGGTACAATTTTTATAGTTAAATTACTAACAGGCTCAATTTCAAGTCCGCTTCTTCTTGGCGAAGTTACCCTTAATGTTCCCTCCCGGGTATCAAGACACTTTTGCCCCCTATTTCTGAAAGCTTGTAAAACTAATTTTGAATTGCACGACCCACTCCGTTGCTTATGCCAGGATTTTAACTCTCATTCCAGCACGTTTGATATATCAGATTCGCTTTTCAGCATTAAGAAATCGATACTGTCCTCTCTCAATAAATGAATAATTAAAATCTTACTAATATTATAAATGTGAAAGTTTGTATGTTTGGATGTTTGGGAAATCATCACGCAGAAACGACTGAACGGATTTACATGAAATTTGGTACGCAGATAGCTTATGGGCCAGATTGGTTAATAGGCTATTTTTTTAAGAGTTTCCGCCTTAAAAAAAGTTTAATTTATTTAATATGCGGGAACGACTGAATGGATTTGCATGAAAATTTGCACACAGGTAGCTTATGACCTAGATTGGAAAATATGCTACTTTTCTTAAGAGTTGCCAGCTGTTAAAAAAGTTTCATTAAATTAATAGGCGGAAACGACTGAATGGATTTGCATGAAATTTTGCAAGCGGGGAGCTTATGACCTACAGTGGAAAAT
>NW_016165113.1:0-28850 GCF_001687245.7 Rhagoletis zephyria | reverse complement strand
GCAACTTTGAGGATAATTTAATAAAAATGTAACATTTTTCACACGGTCAGCATATAAAAATAAATTTATTTAGTTGCGAATTGTGCGGCGCGGTGTAGTGGAATGAGTGGAAAGTACACATACAATAAACGGTGGGAAAATCGAATGACAATGTGGCAAGTTGGTTTTGCATTTATGCTTTTTTAATAGTTTCTCATTCAAGGATATTTTGCGCTACATTAATAATAAGTTGCTTTTTGTTTTGCGAAAACCACCCGATTGGCTAATAATGCTATTAAGAGGTAATAAAGATAACGGGGAAATGCGCCAAGGACAAAATACAGTAAATTTGTAAGTGCTGTGGATAGACTTCGGAAGTAGAAGAAGAGCTATATCTATAGTGCATGGCTTTGAGTTTCATTTAGCTGAGGCAACAGTTCCCACGTGCCAGTTAATTGATAGTCTGGCGTATTTTCTAGCCACTTCCACGACAAGGTGGTAATTGAACCCTCTGTGAGGTAGCTGCTTAGACACTGGACCCAGATAATTTCGTAATAACGCTGAATGCATTAGGGTATGCTACGGCGACGAGCGCAGTAGAATTAGCTGATCAAGACAATATCTATCCAACACTCAGGTCTCTCAGTTATGATCAAACGGCCTGTCAGAGTAGCCCATGACATAAAAGAATGCGATGCTAGATAAAGAGAAAGAATAAAGATCGCAGTCAAAATCTCGACTGCTACCACTGGCGGTCCGCAAACAAGGAAAATCCCACCTGCAAACTGGAAGCAGTTAGCCATAGGTTGAAATGTTATTTATTAAGAGAAAGACCTCGAGAGCAGCCGCTCAAATATACATAAAACATAATAAAGAGTTTCATTGTTTCGATTTTGAGTGCCAAAAATGCAAGCAGCACCAGAAAAACACAGATACCAATTGAGAAAAGTCATTTAGAGTCAAGGTACTTCGATATAATGATGAACTCACGCTGAATAGCGACAGTCACTCCAAAATCCGAAGGACTGTTCAGTGGAAAAATTACCAAGGAGACATTTCCTGTATCTATCCGCTGAGCACGTAGGTTAAACTTAGTTTATTTTAATGTAAATATGCTGACATATCCACAGCCGATTGAAAAAAAAATTGCTGGAAAAGATCTTTCAGTTTCAGACCCCTTCTTTCGCAGCTGCATATCGGACGACGACGTGGAATAATCTCTGAACATGATATTAGACTGCCCAGCTTTTGCTAGATTGCGGCTTAGACACTTAAATTCGTACATTCTAGCTGGTCCGAAGCAGCTCTTCAGAACTGACATGTACTACCTGCGAAACTTCCTTCTCTATACGCATGCGATTTTCGCTTCAACTTGACAGCTACCGTTTGCAATGATATGACAAAAGACCAACTCTCGCGGTCAAAGTGAACCCCTGGAAAAGGGACAGCCACCTTAACCTAACAACTCTATTGGCGATTTAGGAAGATGTCATTCGACTCAGATAGAGGTTGTGTGCGATGACTCAAAAATGGCATTTAAATATCGAAAACCGCTATCTCATTGAGACCAGTGACTTAAAAAATCATCTTGCGCTGGTAATAGTTACCGATGGCACTATGATTCTTCAGCTGAAGGGAAATGCAGCCAGCGCGGCGTAGCTTTCAGGATATGAAGTGGTCCCATTTTGGTTGTTTGTGTTTCCGCCAGGGTAGAAGTTTTATGTACTGTGGAGCGATTTTCCACCATCCCTAGTCAAACTTAGTTCGGATACAAACCAGTCTCGGCGTTGTGTCATTTTCAGTTGGCATTTTTTGTCTCGTTTCGTTTCGTGACGGAATATCTTATCGCAATACGTCATATAGACGCCTGAGTCTAAGATCGTCCTTTCTCGGCTGCCGGCTCGATAGTCACCTCGGTGTTATTATATTCTTCGTGAATATAGATTCTGTTCTCTTAGAGTCATATGCGCATATAAGATGACGTCAGCCGATGCGGCAATGGTGATTAGAGGTATGACGCCCATCGGATCATTAGCCGGCGTTTAGCTGAGGGAGAGCGGGAGACCAGGTTTAGAGTTGGGATCGAGTTAGAGGAGGGAGGACCTTTCTTACGAGTAGTTATGTATCAAGCTCAATGAGCCCATATGGTTTATATGACTGATATGAGAGAGAGAGAGAGAGAGGGAGGGAGAGAGGCAGAGAGAGAGAAAGAGAAATAAGCGGACATCCACAGCCCGTCGCAATACTTAACGCAAGTACCGCACAGTGGTTCAAAACTGGCATTTAGTGTTCACAATTCACTGGCACCTTAATTTTTCACTCAATTTGATTATTATTTTTTAACGGAAGCTAATAAAATTTGAAAGAGACCAGTTGACTTCGATTTTTGAATTATTGTTTGTTTGTATTAAATTTTTTAGTGCAAAGTGCATATGTTACTTAATGAAAACTAGTTGAATACAATTGTAGGGCTCCCCGAAATGGGAAAAAAATTCACAAACAAAATTTGAAATGTTTTAGAAAAAATATTCACGAAAATTAAAAAAAATGTTTGAGTTTCTAGAAAAATTTTGGGTATGAATTTTTATAGATCATTGAATTTTAGCATAATAAATTGCAATTTGCAAGTGGCTAAGAGGCCGCTTTTAATTTTAAAAGTTTTTTCGCTAACATTTCGAGCACATCTGCATGCTAAATACGCTTATTATATTAAAATTTATTGATCTATTATATTATTGTACTAAAATTTAATGATCTATAAAACTGCGTACAGAAAATTTTTATAAAAAACGTGAAAAAAAATAATTTTGGCGTAAATTTTTTTATAATTTTTGAAATTTTTATTTTCATTTTTACTTAGAACCTTAGAACTGTTTTCAACTAGTTTTTACTATACAGGAGAATCGATTTTCTTCAAAGTTGCCACTTTTTCTGAAATGTGCACTAAAAAAATTAATGTAAACAAACAAAAATTCAAAAATTGGGCTCACATGGCCTCTTAAAAATTTTATTAGCTTTCGATTAAAAGAAAAATTAATCAACTTGAGTGAAAAATGAAGGCCCCAGTGAATTTTGAACACTAAATGGTTCAACTCGGATTAAACGCGGTATAGGCTTTCGATGTTGCCTACTCTTAAAAAAAATACCTTTTCGGCGCATTTGGGCGCTGGCACTGCCTCTTGCCTCGACCTTGGCAAAAAGGGAGCTAACGTGCACTCAAGCTTTACACACCAAAAACTTTAGGTTAAATTCCATCTCCATACCTTATCACCCAACCAGGTTGTATGTATGCATTACTGTATCATTATCCTTAATCTCTTTGCGCATTTTCAAAATAAGAATTGCAACCAAATACACATAAAACTCATTTGCGCACTTTCGCTTGCTAATCTCATGCAAATCGCTTTTGTGAACTTTTCTTTGCAACAGAAGCAAACAAAAAAAAATTCTACTTTTTTTGTGTGTTTGCTTTTGATAGGTACAATCCAAAAGTTTGTACCGACCCCTTTATCTAACTTCTTCCAAGTCTCTTAATTATTAAAAAAGTAACTCGATGGGAATTATTTAGCTACAAAGTTTCACATCAATTTTGCGCTTTGCTGCAATTTCAATACATATTTAAATCGAAGTAGGAAAAGTAATTTCCTAATTTTGTATGCCTTATTGGGAAAGGCGCGTAGCTGTTTTCAACAGAGTTTAGCTGCTTAAGTAACAAAGTTTAAATTTCGTAGCTAATGATGAAGTGTGGGAAGGAAAAAATAAAGAAAAAAGAAAAAAAACGTTCAAACCGAAAAAACTTACAATGAATGTGAATTTAATGAACACATGAACATGAGCGCTTAGCGTAACGGCGGGCGGGGTATGGGGTGGTGTGAAAGAAAAACGCGCATTTAAATTCAATAAGTTTATATATCGCACGCGCACGCTGGTGTGTGTATATGTGCGTGTGTTATCCTTGCACTACTTGAATCACCCTGCAGGAAATGGGACTAGTTTGTATTAACCAGTGGTAGCTGTTGCCGTAACTAACTACTTTTGTAGGCCAATAGCTGCAAAATAGCGAGAACTGGTTTCCTCTCAACTAACTTGTAACTACCTATCGATAAAAAAAGATTTTTTTTATTTTTTTTTTATATTTTTTTATTTATGTACTTATTTTTTTTTAACATTACGTATTTGCTTATTTGCTTACATGTTCTTTTGTAAGTGGTCTCACATTTGAATTCGATCAGACATAACATCAAAATAAAATGTCAAGCTTTTTTTATTTGCCCTGAATACGAAAAGGAATCCGCGTAGTGCAGAAAAAAGTGTATTGAAAGTAAATTTTGTAGGAGGATATTTAAATGGAAGTTTGCAAAGAAAACGTCTGCATGACTCCTGCATGACTTTACAAATAATTTAAAGTTAGTTTTGTCATAGCCTGTTAAAAGGTAGTTATTTATCGAAATCCCACAAAAAAGCTAACTAGAAGTTGGTTATTTCAATGAATTGATAATTTTTTTCTGCAGGGTATGTAACATTTACTTTTGTATATGAGTGTGTGTGGGTGTGTGCGTGTCCCGGCTGCTGATCAAGTAAATACATATGTAGGTAGCTCTTTACCTGCACACAATGCCAGCCGCCGCTACCGCGCTACCGCTATGAAAGTTTCGCTGAAGTCAACCAACTCAAACAGCCAGCTGTCGACGTTGAAGTTTGGTTTTTGTGTGTTTTCCAACTGTGTTGCTACTTTTGTTGTTGCCACTGTTTATTATAAGATAAGAAAACTCGAAGGACTAAACTCTGTGCTGCGATGAATTGAATTGAGAGCAAACTTGAATGAACTGCAGCGAACCGAACCGAACCGAACCGAACCGAGCCAAACAGAGCTGACTTGAGTTGAGCTGCACTAAAGTAAACTGATGCGTGTTGAAAAGTGAAATGAACAACAGGACTTCACATGTCTGGCATTTCCTGTCTTCAGAGAAAGCAAGCTCGCCTGGGTGGGTGTGTGTGTGTGTGTGCGTTACCATGTTTGTGACAACAGGATATATGACGACAGACAGCATCGCTTGGTGTGAAGACAAAGCAGTGGAAAGTACAAGAAAAGACAGCAACAACAACACCAATTAATTTCATATGCGAAAGTTTCGAAAAATAAGCGCTATGAGAATAGCGAAAGCACAGAAGCAAGCAAGGAAGCAAACAAATTGAAATAGTACAATGCAGACACCGGGGTGTTAAGTAGGCGGTATTGGAAAACGTCGAACAAGAGAAGGCGCTTTACAGTTGTAGAGCAACAAAACCACTATAACCACAGGCGCGCACAACTACACCCAGAGACACATTTAAAAACACATACACTCTAGCAAAACCACCCACACAGCGTAAATGCTCAACAAAACCGGCGGAGAAAAGTAAGCAGAAAAAATACTGATACTCACACGCTTATAGGCGTCCACCCAGTTTCATGTGCTGGAAGAGGAAATGAAGTCGCATGTCCCTGTGATATATTCATCGGCATGGCACGGTGGCAGCTCTCATCCGCTTTCTGTTACGGCTGATGAAAAAAACTGTTGAACCATGCAAGTTATTCAAATAACTACTAGCTTGTTGTTGAATTGATGAAAATGATGATGAAGCATATAAAATTGGCATATTTCCTGGTGGTGGCATTGCCTATTTCGGGTGAGGGGTGGTGGGATTCGCTGCCTTCCTAAATATGTATTCACAAAACTTTTCTAAGCTATTCAATTTGGTGTTGATCATTTCTGTAACAATAAAATGCAAATATGTGGTTGACTGAGGATTATGCAAAATAGCCTATTTTTAGGGGCATCAAGTCGCGGTGGTGAAGTGACTGAGCTTAATGTGGCAAAGCGGCGGTTAGTATTAAAATTTTCGACTCAATAATAACTAAGCGGACATAAAAACTCTAAGGAAAGTTTTACTAAACTAAAAAGAGGTAATTCGTGTAGTGATTTTCGTGCCTTGAAAAAATGTATTGTAATTAAGTCAATTGCGGGTTTTGATCGTCATAAATATTTATGTCTATAGGACAGCAGTAAAGCACTACGTCAAAAGTTACGAAATATGCTTGGAATAAAACAAGGGTCGTTATTACATTGTGTACTCCATGGAAAATACGGCTGCTGTGGCTGAGTGGTTAGAGGTCCGTACTATCACTCCGTAGGACCTCGGTCCGCTCCCTGGTCCTGGCAAACCACCGAGTGTGTTTCTACCATGAAAAAGATTCTCATAAAATACATTGCCATTTTCTAACAACATCAAGACGCACACCACAAATTGGAAAATAAGTTCGTCGAAACACTTAGCAGATGTGCAAGTGCCAAAATATCTATATATGTATGTATATAATACGCGAAGGAATTTTTTGTCCAGGACATAAGGTCAAATTAAAGCGCTGGGCCTGTAGATGTCCAAACTGGTTTTATTTTTTCGGAAAGAGTTGCCACCTATTGAACAATGAAATTCAATTTAATCAATAATGAGTGCCATCATAGCGGCACCATTCGTTCGATTTTTCAAAATGAGATGTCAAATTAAAGCGTTTGGCCTGCAGATGTGCAGTAAGGTTTTACTTTTTTGAAAATAGTTTCCACCATGTAAAAAGTTGTATTAAAAAAAATAATAATAAATCGATTATTTCAAAAGGGATATCAATCGAAATGATATTGAAATGCTTTGCTTCCTATCTTCACCACAGGAGGGTTGCCACGTGTTTAAAAAATTAAATTCAATTTGAACTCAGATAATTATGTAAAAGAAATATGTAAAACTATATGAGAGCTAAACGAAAGAGGTTTTGTGTGGTTTGAAATTATTCTTAAAAGGGTTGCCACTAGCTTGAAATGTCGAATTTAGTTAACGTACAAATACACAAGTTATATGAAAAATAAAAATATGGATGTCAAGCAAAAGAGTGCTAAAAAATCTTTACTTTGAACACTTAGCAAATTTTTAAGGTGTTGGAAGAGGGTTGCCACCTGTTTAGAAAGTTAAATTCTAATTATTTAATAAGTTAAATGAACTACTAAAATATGTGCATCAATTGAAGTGGGTTTGAAAAATCTTTATTTTTTAATTATATTAAGTCAAATTCAACTAAATTCATCAGTTAATTAAAACATTGTTTGAAAGGTCTAATTTAATTTACTAATACAAAATACATATGAAATAGTACTTATATGTAAAAATACGGAAGTCAAACGAAAGAGTTTTAAGAAATCTTGGCTTGAACATTTGGAATGTTTGGAGGGGGTTGCCACGTGGGATGGGTATAAATCAAAATCGGTTTTAAAATATGCTTAAAAAAATAAAATTCGGCTTGAATTAAGGTAATTGGATGATTGAAATACATAAAAATGTATGTATCACATTATGGGTGTCAGACGAAAGAGTTTAAGAAGGTTGCAGCTTGAAAAATTTTTTAAAAGGTTTGCCACTTGTTTGAAAAGTCGAACTTGAACAGGTTATACGAAACATGGGTGTCAAACGAAAGAGTGTTAAGAAACGCTCAGTTTGCATATTTATAATGTTTTGAGGGGTTCAAAAAGGGTTACCCTCTGTTTAAAAAGTTAAATTTAAATTATTATCTTTATTTCTGACCTTTATTTCAAAAATGAGAGGTCAAATTAAAGACCTAAGCCTGTAGATGCGTGATAAACTTTCGTTTTTTTTTAATTAAGAACTTTTTTTTTTATCTATATAGGGTGATTTAAAATTTTGTTAAATTAAAAATCTGCACTATGCGAAGCTCTCTCCACTCAGAAACGGCTGCACGGATTTAACGGGTGATTTTTTAAGAGCTTGATAACTTTTTTTTTAAAAAAAACGCATAAAATTTGCAAAATCTCATCGGTTCTTTATTTGAAACGTTAGATTGGTCCATGACATTTACTTTTTGAAGATAATTTCATTTAAATGTTGACCGCGGCTGCGTCTTAGGTGGTCCATTCGGAAAGTCCAATTTTGGGCAACTTTTTCGAGCATTTCGGCCGGAATAGCCCGAATTTCTTCGGAAATGTTGTCTTCCAAAGCTGGAATAGTTGCTGGCTTATTTCTGTAGACTTTAGACTTGACGTAGCCCCACAAAAAATAGTCTAAAGGCGTCAAATCGCATGATCTTGGTGGCCAACTTACCGGTCCATTTCTTGAGATGAATTGTTCTCCGAAGTTTTCCCTCAAAATGGCCATAGAATCGCGAGCTGTGTGGCATGTAGCGCCATCTTGTTGAAANAATATGGCACTCGGATAGGTTATAACCCTTACTAACATTTATAATGTATTTTAGGTTTTAAATTCAAATTTGGACGTTTTAACGCCATGCGGGTTCACTTGTTATTATTATTTTGGAAAATAATGGTAGGGTTCTCAGCAGAAGGAGGCTGAAATTTTTGCAGGCGTGCACAAGTTTCTTTTCGTGGGTACAGAATAATATGCCACCTGCACTTTTGCTGTGGAGATATTGCGATATGCATAGCCTAGGATGAAGGGTTCGAAATTCGGCGCTATGTCAGAAGTACGAGCTTGTAGCGAGGATTACGAACCCAGACAATGTATATGTAAATCTCATCTAGTCATAATATTGTATACGGGGAAAATTCGCAAGTTTAAGTGTGCGCAAAAATAGTCATTTAATTAGTATGTAAACATAGGTTCAAAAAAATAAAATAAAAAAATTAAGGATGTCATCGGCATACGCCAGCAATTACACGCTCTTATAAAATATTTTTCCTGAGAGGTTTAGTTCTGCAGCTCTTATTATCTTCTCCAAAGGTCCTTTCCAATTCTAACGGAGCTACTGGTATTGCTCAAAGTCTTTTTACACATCCGTAAGGCACAGAAAACTCCTGTTAGTGCTGTCGAAAACGGCTTTCAAGTCAACAAATACATAGATGGTGAGTGTCGATCCTTTTCTCGAGAGTCTTTTCCAAGATTTGGCATATTGTGAATACCTCGTCTAGGGTGGATTTTCCAGGTCTAAAGCCACAATGATGAGGTCCATGCAGTTCGTTGACGGCGAGATTCGGTCTTTCTCGCAATACGCTCGATAAGAACTTGTAACCTACGCTTAGAAAGCTGATCTCGTGGTAGTTGGCGCAAATGGCGGGGTCGCTTTTCTTGTGGAGTGGACATAGGACACTTGAATTCCAGTCGTCGGGCATGCATTCATCTGACCATATTTTGCATAACAGCTGATGAATGAATTGTTTGCTGCACAGAGGCGGGTGCGTATCTTGGCTACAATAAAATAGTGGTACGCGGCCGAGGAGTATGGAGACTGACGGTGGTTCCAAAAATCCCTCCCTTGCCTACCCTGGAATTAAAGTGGCCAAGCACGATTTTAATATCATTACGCTCTAAGCGCTCATAGTAGCTATCCCGGACACCTCGTCCTTCTCTTTCGGCGGGGCATGGGCGAGATGTGGAATAATCTTGTTTTGATGCCGTTTGTGGGAGACTATGGTCTGTATGTATGGTATGGAGAATATGGTCTCATCCGAGGCTTCGTTGAGTTCCCTCACTAGAAGTGGTTTTTATGTCGCGGGTCCCAAACCCAGCGCACAACCCATTGCTGAGAGGGGTGTGGCTTCGCAACCGAATACACGTTTATATAGCGAGCCACTTGCAGCCCACACATACATACTGGTGAACGGACGCTGCAGACTTCAGTGAGTCCGTAAAGCGAATAAGTTGAAGTTCCCCACCGAACTCTTTCTCTTTCTGCCGTAAACGAAGGCTCCATTCGAAGTGCGCGAACGGGGACGCAAGAGTCGTGATTGAGTATAGCCGTACCTCTGTAACTGCAACCCAGAAATACCACTATACCGGGGGGCACTTTTGGTCTACTCTACTTAAGAAAAAACTCCCTGCTTTGCCAAAAGCTCTTCATTAAACCGGAAAACCGTAAATACTTACCAATCATAAAGTTTCTTAAAGTTATTTTATTGATTTTTGATCTCAACACATTTTCGCAACCCAAATCCCAATGTATCACCGTCGGTTTATCGTATTCAAGCGCAGACTGGTTGACACCTGCTCACGTAACTGCTGCGCATGTGTTTGTTCGAATTTTAAACATCGCACACATAAACAAGGCTCAATAATTCTGATTGTTGTCATCGACTATGTAGTACGCGCCAATTCTGTTTTCAGCTCGTTGCGCCCTTAACTTGCCCTTCACTCGCCGGGGCCGATGGGGTGAGCTAATGCTATATGGAAAAATTGAATTTTCATATATTTTTGCTGCATTTATAGCTTACCTACCGTGGTTATTTAAGTTTATGTGCGTACATGTGTTTGTCTGCTTGTATGTGTGTGTGTGTGTGTGTGCGTACTAGCCCGACCACGGTTGCCTGATTGCTTTGTGGCCACGTAACTTTGTGTGCTTGTCTCCTATAAATGTGGGTATGCGTGCGCCTCAATTTGCATGATTTTCAGTTTGCGTTAACTAACTGTTTGTATGCAAAATTTTAAACACATCAAATTATAATTTCCAATTTTACGCACACGTCCAGGTTATGGTTTATTGGATTTACTGTGGTTGGTGGAAAACCAAAAAATAAACACAAGCAAAAACTTTATGTGCGAGCATACACACACTCACTCATACATAATTATACGTAGATATGTATACGTTTCTAACATATGCAGATTACACGTTTAAGCCTCTCGCCTGGCTTTGGGAAACCCTACAAAATTTTATAGCTTTTTTATTGCTGCGCAAACTTGCGTAAAATTATTCAGAATTTGCTTTGATTGCGTGAAAATCTATTTTGAAAATTCAATAATAATATGCTTATGTCATTTATCATTTCATTTTGTATGGAAATATTGTAAATATTTACTCATTTGAAAAGCATTAATGACTTAACAGATTTTTTGTGTATGAAATTCAATTTTTCACACAGTAATTTAATCTCTAATGAAATTTATATTAACTAGTTTGTAATTTTATGCAACAGGCGTGTGATCAATGAATATTAAGTGAGTGTTTTTTTTCGATATACACTGGTGGCATAAATAATAGAAACACCTAATTTTGAGCAGTAAAATCTAAAAATTAAATACAATTAAATTAAAAAGGAGAATTAATTTAATAAGTTAAAAATTTATTTCTTTTTAAAGCAATAAAATCTAATAATGAAATAAAAAAAAAAATATTAAAACAAGAAAAAACGTTCCTAAAAACTAAATGAAATTTAAAATGTATATTTTTAATTTTATGTTATCAAGTGTAGAAGTTAAAAGAAAATGAATTAAAAAATAAATAAATTCCAAATAAGAAAAAATAAAATAATTTTCTAATAATAAAATGAAATGAATAAAATACTGTTTCCTTCTTAAAATTATAAGATCTAGATAAATGCGCATTTCATACTTTATACACAAAAAGTTAAAAATTTATAAAATGTTCACCTAAATTTCAAACATTTTATTCACAATTTTTATAAAAAATTTAGGTATGCAGTATATTTTAGTAAGGAAAAGTAGCTGAAACAGGTCAAAATAAGGCGTTTCTATAACTTTTTATACCAGCGGACATTAAGGTGGTGCAAAAATGCATGCAAAAAGTAAAGTCGATTTTCTCAACCCGTAAGATTGTTCTATATTGAAAAACTAGACCCCTATTTATTGCTGAAATAAAAAATATTTCTTGAAAATCTATATTTTTCGATCGGAAAACTGTGTTCCTCTTCAGAAGACTCCCAATAAAAATACCCAATTGTTTATTTAAAAATTTTTTCATAGTAACTAGATTTTATAGGTCACCCAGAAACCCCAGAAAATGTAATGAGAGGGGAGGGGGGTACGGCTCTAGATTCGTCTCTGAGGAACTCCTGATCATATTTTTTATTCAGAAAACAGCAGCCACGAGGGAGCTGTAACTTCGACTATCTAACTTCTGCTTCTACACAAAGAAACTCCATGCAGGTATTCTTGGGAAGATCTCAGGGTTCGAAATATGCGGAATTGCTGAACAGAGCATTGGCAAATGGCAGACGGTGTTTCTGTCTGAAATAAAAGCAAAATTAAATCTTAAAAAGGGTGTTGAACCGTGCTTTTCTAGTTATCTTTTTAGATAGCCAAGCATTCATCCGGGCCCCTACCGAAGACCGATGTGATGTAAAGTTTTCCCTTAGAAACTGGAAGTTCATCTCATCCTGTCCTCGACTCACTCACTTACTTATTTGCTTGGGGTTAGGCACTAGGTTCGCCTTTAGATCTTAGGCTTCTAATAAACTCGAGGAGCGGCTCAAAACTTTCTTTTCCTTGGAATCAACACCTATTCAAACAATATTAAAAGCAAAATATTCGTGGCTGATCACTGTGCTAGCATTGCTTGAGTGAAGTCGACAAATTAACTATGCGCAGCCTAGTACGGTCTGTTGTACATCCTTTGAACCGCAGGGAGTTTTAAGGGCAGACGTCATTACTTATCGTCCTTACCCTTATTTTTACAAGTCCAAATCTTCAGATATCTGCTCGTCAACTTTGCTTTTATGGCTTAGATCACTCATTTCGATCATCTTGGGGTAAACGTTTTGAGCTATGGGGACGTAGTAAGTGGACATATGTGTACTCGTTTCGATATCTGAGACTTTTTGAGTCAATCTCAGACTTCCAACAGCAGGAATGTGTTCATTGGTGTTGCAGCAGCAGCTCACATCCATGGCGTCCCGCCAAGGGTTGTACTTTTGACCATATAAATTGACGTTCCTGAGACCAAGAAATCGGGCGACTTCAGTGGGCACAGTCCACCGGGATCATCGTGTTAAAGGGGCATGAGACTTTGGATGCCACAGGACCGGTGGTTGTCACTTATGAGTTCAGCCGAGGGAGGTAGCTGTTCGGTCTGAAGGACTATACGGAACGGAGCTATGCTAGGGGGCACCTGGTGTCTCTCGATAATTCTAGCTGCGCAATGCTGTTTGGGTGGCGGTCGAACTGCTAGCACCATGTAATTATGGCGGGTGCTAGGAATCATCTTGATAGCATCGATGTGTACGATTTTGATTTCCGCTTCGTACGTATGTACGTACAGTTGGATGTCCATTCTGCAGTCGGTACCGTTTTTACGTGTCACGGCGGGATGGAGCAGATAATTCCGAAGTGTTGTTGTGGTGGATCTCATAATGCCATCCCACAAAGCACAGCTTCAATAGCAATATACTTTGATTTTTCACAGGTAACATCTGGCTTTTACGATTAATTTTGTTAAAGAACTATTAAGGTTTCTGGCAGTGAAGAAATTAAAAAGAAAAATCGCGGAGTTAGTCAATTATTTCGAGCAAAGACACTTAATGTTTGAGCCACGGGTCGTGGTGAGTGTGCAGTTGTCTGCCTACCACACTAAGTTGCTTGGCCTGGCGGCGTAGGTAGTTTGGCCGTGTGGAGTTTAAGAAGAGCCGCGGAACGGTCGTGATGGAGTTCAACGCTATGGTGGTGCCCTGAATTTTTCAAAATCCGTGCTGGTGTTTTAGATGCTTAGCCAGCCACGATATCTGCCTATGGCGATATGAGGGAAATGGGCCGGAATGATTTTCCTCCGCCCACATTATTTCCTGGTTTGAAAAGGAAAATGAACCCGTACATGTTTTCTACATCACTAGCGTAATCAAGACGGACAGAGACACGTTGAAAGCGGCTGAGATGTACTGGACTTACGCAGCAACCGACCCTTCTAGCAGAATTGTTCGCCAGTTTTCCTTCTGTGGATTCATCCTACATATACCTTTGATCTTGAATGAGCCTACTTTTTCGCTTTATTTTCTTTCTTTCTTCTCGCTCTTATCACTTCACCTGGTATAATTTCGCTAGGCATTAAACATGTTTACTGTTGCAATAAAATTTGTACATTGCTTCCCCTTTTCATTTTGTATTACTCCTAATTTTATCATGTATTTACATGTGTAACCTAAGTAAAATTCTTAAGTGTCTACTTACCAGAAGATAAGTAATACGAAAAGGCTCGTACATGAAGTTTTTTTTTTCCTTGAAGTGACACACAACACTGAGAGGCGAAAAGTGTGGGACTATCCTTTCGGCACACCGCACTAAGGCACACCCTTGCTCCGTTTTTCTCCTTCCGTAGAACGGAGGGGGTGTTCGCTTATGCATTGAAATTGATTGAATGGCTATTCATTATTAGTACTAAATACCAAATACATACGTTGCCGTCGTAGCATTAAGTATTATGCAGTCAACCCAAATGAATTGGTAATCCTTGAGGTACAAAACATATGCATGTGTATACTCAGCAGATAGCTTTCCAAATGTGTAGTTAAACATACACTTATTTACCTAGAAAGGTGGCCGCAATAGAGATGTACAAAATGTTGCTCTCATTTTCGACGATGTGCCTAGATTAGATAAAATTTAGAGAAAAGAGCGGGTCACATAAATACCGCGACCGACACGACCTATGTATTTTAGTAAACCTCAATTCAAATACAGGTCTTCTTTGATCCATGTATTACTAAGAAACCTCGCGAGGTCTTTTAGGTGAATGTCATTTAGGTCGTCTGTTTCTAGGTTAGGCGATCCTAGGAAGCAAAGTCGATGTCCTAAAGAGAGATTCACAATGGCATATAATATGCTCTTCTGTTTTCTGTTCTTCGTGGCTCAACCTATACTGATCAGAGTTAACAACTCCTATGCTTGGCCAGAGTTTCATTATTCTAAAGTGGCCAGTAAGAAAACCTTACTTCAGGTCAGACTACAACTGGGAATTCACGTCGATGGCGAACCATTTCCGACGGTGAACAACCCGAATATCCTCGGAGTAGCCATCGACAGTCTGCCCTCCTTCTTGGGGTAAACAACCGCAATTGTCAACAAAGTAAAAAGCCGCAACAAGGTCTTCAAGTCGCTAGCCGGCAGCAGCTGGGGTAAAGGCAAAGAAACATTGCTGGCAACGTACAAGGCAATTGGCCGGCCGGTTCTGAACTATGCAGCGCCTGTGTAGTCGCCAGGGACTAGTAGGATGCAGTGGATGAAGCTACAGACCTGCTAGCACACGGCACTCAGGACAGCAACAGGATGCCTTCTGATTTCGCCGCAACATCACCTGCACGACGAGGCCCATATGCTCCCCGTTATGGAGCATAACACAATGCTCTGCAAGCAGTTTCTAGTTGGGAGCCACAGACATGGTCACCCAAATAGACTACTGCAAACAACCTCTGGCTCCGACAGCTTATTGATAGGCCTTGAAAGGCAATCACAACCACCAGACGTCGGCCTCAGGAGAGTCGGAACAGAATAGCCCAACTGCGCTCTGGTTACTGCAGTAGTTTGAACTCGTACCTGAGAAGATTAAACGAAAATGTGCTAAACGAATGCCCGGCATGAGGAGAGACGCCCCATGACTCACAGCATCTCTTCGCTGAATCGGTTATTGAAATATTCGTGTGCGCTAGCGACTATTCGTCACACGTGCAGCACTCGTACGATAACCGCACGTAACTTCAATGTTCAGCAATCATACATATTGCAGCCACTTTCTGAATCTTTAGCTTTGATTCCATGTCATTTTAATTTTTAATGCGGCCAAGTAAGAATCGCATTTACTTAGTGCTCATAAGCTGCTAGACAACGAGAATGAGAAAGCATTGTCTTGATGCTGTCGGACACACACACATGCATGCATACATATACACCCTTATGAATAAATGCACATATGTGAGCATGCAACTGTAAGATGCCACATATCCTTATGACATTTCTTCAAATGTAATGTGATTAAATACTAATACGACACGGTGACGTGACTTCCGTTTCCGGCAATGGAGCGCTAAATACTAAAGTAGGGAATTTAGTCAGCAAAAAGAGTAAAAGACGTAAAGGGATTTCGCTACGATATTTGCTACCATTTAGAGAGCTTACATGGTTGCAAGCAGACATACACAAAAAAACTTACATACATGCTACTCACTGTCTATGCATAGAGCTATTCACTAGCTGCATTCTGCCCTGTACAGTGCTTACCAACACATGCATACACTCAGTTTTATCTTCACATGCGTACGGAGCAAAATTTTGCGCACTTGTGATTTTGTTTCTGCGAATATAAGTTTACGAGTGTGTTTCTCTGGATACGTGGACTCCTGCAAATAACTTCCGTAGTAAAGAGATGCCTGCGCGTGTGCTACGGCTGGATCTACCGCACTGTCACGGCCACTTAGAGTTGCAAGCATTGCATTTCTGTTTTGTGGGGGTGGTAAGCTGAGGCGCTGCTATTAAGTTGCCAAACTAGTAGTTCCCCAACTAATTTTAGCAGCAACAACGCTGCATAATATCGCCGTGAACTTACGCACGCACGGTCGCTTGAATGCGTCACAGCGGCATGCGACAGCAGATAAATGCACACCCACGCTACATATAGACAGCGAAGCAAATATTGACATACACACACACACTCACACAAATACATCCTGATTGCTTGTAAACTTGCGAGTGCAAAACTCAGCTTCTGTTGCACTCACGTCAGGATTAGACGCGCCAGCAAGCAGATAGCAACCAGCAGACAGCAACCAGCAGCCACTAGTCACCAGCAGTTTTCTAACTGTTGTTGTTATTATTGCATACAGCTTGGGGGTTCGCCTCATGTTTGTACGCTGCTGGCATAGTCAATATTGAGTTTTGTTAAGTTGTTGTTGCGGTCGTAGTTTGGAGTCGTTGGTTGTCTCGTTGCGGTCGCTAAAGTCGTTTGCTTAGTAGTCGTAGTACTTAGCAGTTTTCTTATCAAAATTGGTTGGATGACAGTGGCGCTGCTGGCAGATTTTTGCTGCTTTTGAATATATAATTTGGTGGTAAAAGACACGCGTAGACTAAATGCATTTTAATGGGTTTTCATTTTTAGTGAAAAGGTAGACAAAGACAAAGACAAAGACAAAGACAAAGACAAAGACAAAGACAAAGACAAAGACAAAGACAAAGACAAAGACAAAGACAAAGACAAAGACAAAGACAAAGACAAAGACAAAGACAAAGACAAAGACAAAGACAAAGAACAAATACCCAACCAAGGAAAAAGGCCAAGGCTAAGGCCAGGATGAATATTTAAAAATTTGGGCAATATGAAACGAACAAGAAATGAACCGAAAAGTAGTACATTGGACTAGACCACTCTATACAATCTAAATTTAAGGGCCGCACTCCCTTTCGCTAACACGCCTTTGATTTGCGCATTTCGAATTCCAATTTATAAAGTTGTTGTTGCTGTTGTTGTTGCGACTTGCTTTCAAGCGCATTAGATGGATATATGTATGTGTGTATATACATACACACTTCTGTTACTTCTTGGTACTGAAAGCATTGCTAGTTCTCTTACGCGAGTTCTTGACGTCAGCGCAGCAATATCGACTATTAAAATCTCTAAGATAACACAACTAACTATTAACAACGCTACATAGGCAATAGCACTCAGTGTACATATGTATAAGTAAACTAAAAGAGCTTACGCTGGCAGCCTTACAGTTTTGAATTGATGTTGCTTTTGTAAGTACATACACACATATGTGTGTGTGTGTGCTGTGGGTGTATGTGCTTACCTCCTACGGATGCTCAAGGAAGTATCTGACGGAAATTCCGGTACTTGTGTCAAGCGTGTGACATGTTATGTTGCTTATGAGTGCAATATATGTATGTGTGTTAAATTTCCAACGACATTTAATCATACACATTCAGATATGTACATATAAACACTATGTAGCGTATGTGCTATAAGAAGATGAAAATATTTATGTAAAAGATATATTAAAAGCATAAGATCTTGGCCAATTCGAAACTTGGAACTTCACCTTAGCAAATAAACCACAAAATATCGTTACTTAGCTATTGATTTTCTGTGGTGGTGAGGGGAGGGGGAGGGGGAGGGGGGGACGACTTTCTATGACAAATGTAACTAGAAGGGTTCGAAAGTATGCATACATATAGATCCATATATGTATGTACATTAGGATGCATCACAAAAAATGCGGGTTTTCTAAGGAATTATAAAATTTGTTATATTTTAAGACTTCCGCCAAAATATTTCGGAGAAATATTAAGACTTGCGTCAGATAGACCAATCTGAAAATATCTCCAATAATTTCATTATTTTGATTCGGTTAATAAAATTTTTAAACATTTTTATGCAGACCTTTTAAGCTTAAGCTTTTCAATCATTTGAGGTGATCTTTAAATTTTTTGTTTTTTTAAACTAGTAATTTTATTTATAAAAACCAAGAATATTTATAGGTATTTTAAAACCGGTCTAGCCCACGTAAATCGTAATGGTTTGCCGAAAATTTTAGCGGAGGTCTCAAAGAATAATAAATTATAGATATACTTTTGATGGAAAAACAGTACCGAATTTTTTATGGAGTGTGATTCACCCTAATGCCCTAATGTACACATGTATATGAAATGATCCCCATTTTCGTTACTTGGACTTGGCTGAAAGCTACTGGAAATATTTCAGTAAAATTTTCGGAGTTTATTCCTTGCGCATGTGGTCTCATTAGAGGCTACTACAAAGCTCGCTAGGTAGCGCTAGGGTCGAGTTATTTTGAAAAGGCATATTTATGAACCGATTTATTTCAAAATTAGTACGAATATAACAAATTCGATAAGAATTAGTTTAGAAAAAAAAGCACCCGATAGGTGACGTTGGGCCGAGTTATTTTGAACGCCGTATATGTATATGGTCCTTTTTGTTCTCAATCAAAACTTAGATATAAGCAAAAAATAATAGCTGCAATAGATGGGGCTGGAGCCCAGATGTTTAGAAAATCTCTATTTGACTTGCGATTCCTTGAAATTCACAATGGGTATTAATTTTTAATTATTAATAATAAATCTTGGCGATTTTGGCCAAGTTCACCAAAGCACGATAGTCGTTTCTTTTCTGTGCCAACTGAAAGCCGCCTCATCGGCATATACCAGAACGAGCATGTTTATTGACTTATAGAGTGTGGTTTTCGTACGTCGAAAATCAGTTTTTTACTGTTGAATTGCCTACTCTGCCCAAAGTATTACTTGTTGACAATAGTGATTCTGCGTTCGATTTCCATGCTGACATTATTTTCGGTGTTCATGCTGGTTCCCACGTAAACAAAATTCTTCACCTTCTCGAAATTATAGCTGCCAACAGTGACGTGGGTGCCAAGGGGGATGTGCTGACTGTTTGTGTAATAACAGAAGATACTTCGTCTATTCCTCGCTGACCGCCAGACCCAATCGCTTTGCTTCTGTATCGAACTTTCAAAAGGCAGACCAGACTTTGCGGTTTATGTTGCAGATGATGTCGATGTCATCGGCATACAAAAATTGTTCCTGATCAGTTCAGTTCTGCTGCTATTATAATCTTCTCCAACACCAGATTAAAGAAATCACATAAAAGGCAGTCGCCCTGTCTGAAAGCCCGTTTATTAGCAAACGGCTCGGAGTGGTCTTTCCCAACTCTGACGGAGCTGTTGGTATTGCTCAACATCATTTTACACAACCGTATCAGTTTGGAGGGGATGCCAAATTCAGATATCGTGGCGTATATGCAACTCCTTTTCGTGCTGTCGTAAGCTGCTTTGAAATAGACGAATATATGGTGGTGATAAGAAATGCTTCCGCAAAAAAAGGACCCAATATATGGTGTTGGAATCGGTATATTTTGAAACCCCTGTATATGGTCTGCTTTGGTTCTAAGTTTTTGTTTCACGAATTTACTCTTTAGATAGCTAAAATAAGGATGATGCTTTAGTTATTTATGAAAAGAAGCGCTAAATTATGTAAGCGCCCCTTTGTCTTACGCTCGCAAATATACCAAAAATGCGATCATGTATCTCACCTCAACTTGATCGAAATGTGCCAAAAAGTGCCTAACTAAAAACCTTGCTCTGCTCTTACTTAAAGCTGGGCAACTGCAGATGAAGTACTTGACTGTTTCTTCTTCAATTCGGCAACTTCTACAATATTCATGGGAGAATATTATTAATCTCGAAGGGTGCTTACCAAATAGCCAATGACCAGCTACATAAGCCGTGACCCCCTAAATTTCCTCTCTTATCAATTTGCATTTACGGTAGCCTAGTTTTTATACTGGTGCCCTCATCTAGGCATGACCTATTGACCTCTGGAATAATCTAATACTTAGTTGGAAGATTGCCATGGGTTTCCGAATTTTACTCCTATTATTACGCGGTAGACGATTGATACCTTTACTGGCAAGCTCATCTGCTCCGCAATTTTCTTCAATGTCGCTATGCTCCGGAACCAATTAGAGACTGACCTTGAAGACGGTGCTAATATCATTAAGAGCTGTAAGGAATTCCTACGCAACCTTCGACTTTACCAGAACAGCGTGCATTGATGATGACCCCTTGGCTATCTGAGGAGGTACTTTTGCCTGATAAATGCTGCAGTGGTCCGTAATTCGGACTGATAATTCGAGTCCTAATTTCTTAGAGAATATTTCCAAACCTAGCTTGGATCTTTCGGTGTAAAAACTTAATTCACCCTTTCTTCTTAATGGCATGTTCGTCTTAAAGAGCCTATCGAAGGTGAGTTTAGGGGTTTTCCACAGCCGTAGTGGTGTCACGGGCAGGTGTCTTTCGCGATAAAAGTCCTTATTTATTTTTTCTTTGTAAACTGGCCAGTCTATATTACGTTGGCTTCAGCTTCCTTATAAGTTAACAAACGCTTACCAAGCCATTTAATTAAATGTTTGCAGAGATATCGCAGATGGAAAGAAGAGCATCGGCAAAGCTCAGAACAAAGAAAGCGTTTAGTATTAGTAGGCTTTTGCTCTTCAGTCGTTTCAACATGAACTAATAATTTTTGATTTTTTTTTCAAACTATTTTCACGGTGAAGCAAGTCGGGTATTTGCTAGTATGCCTACATACATATGTATGTATGTTAGCAGCTTTGCATACATTCAATCATTTTGATTGCCCCTGACCTAATGCGTGTATCATTTTGTACTTGTTTTTTTTTCTCTGGGCGCTCTCTTTTCTAAGTAAGCTACTCTACTGTAACCTTTTTGCTATTGCTATATACTTGTTTGTATGTATGTTTATACATACATTTGTATGTATGAATTACGGTTTTATGCATGCATGCATTGTGTCCTTCGCATTTGGACATGTCTGTCAAAAAAAATGTTTTTGATAAGTCTGTCAAACAGCATTTCAATTCCAGTTCATTTGTCCATGCGATCGATTGTATCCCAAGTGTATGTTGTCAAAAGTTGAGAAATAGAAATTGTGTACTTTTTTGAATAGACATGATATGAGACATGAAGTACATTTATACAGAGTAGAGTTGGGTTGAAATTAAATAAGTGTAATGTAGCCTTTGATTTATCGCTTAAGTAGAAATATGTGACATGTTTCTTCTGAGCAGAGTAAGTTCTTCCAAGCATGGACATTTTTTAACTTTTTCCTTTTCAACAGGAAGTCAACATAGCGCAGGAAAGAGGGAATGTCCATAAATACCAGTAAAAATGCCATAATCCCTATGCTTTCCTTATATAAATATAAGTGGTACTGTGGTTACCCTAAGGGAAGTGATTAAATATCTAAGCGTAACCCTGGATAGAAAACTCGCTTGGGAGTTACATCTCATCTCGATTATAATCAAAGCAATAAAATCCTTGTTTACCACTAAACAACTCGTAGACGAAACATGGGGTCTAAATGCCAAGTGGCCTTCTGGTTCTTGGCTAAAAGCCTGGTCTCGAACTTAATTTACACATCCTGAGCTTAACGAAGAGGTAAAAGATCACAATTCCTTCGCGTGATGAATATTGGAGCAGCCACTCAACATAGCTGCACGACGATTCACAAAAATGGTATGCCGATGGTTCCAAAATAACTTAAGGTGTTTCCTTAAAGCAAAGTCCCAACAGTATTCGTGCCGGAACCAGTTGCCATACTTGAGACTGTCCACGTCTTATTAAACCGGTAATATGCCAATACAAAGACCTTCATATTTTCAGGCAGTCAATTGATTCTCAAAGCACTAGATAGCTATCAGTATTCAACAAAAAACTCTTCTAGAGTCCCACAGATAACACAATGAACTAGCCGCCCTGAATAGTCTCTTCCTAATCTGGGTGTCTGGCCATGAGGGCTATGAAGGTAATAAGAAAGCGGAGCTAACAGCTAAAAAATGAGGCAAATACCCCATTCGTTAGACACAGCCCATTCTAAACAAGTGGGTAAAATCTGGCACTACTAGTCATTGGGACAGTTTAGATGGACACCATCACTCAAAGAAGTTCTTTCAATAACAAAAGCGCTCAAGCTAAGTGGAAGAAACCTTAAGACGCTTTGTGGAACACTAACAGGCCACTATGCCTGTAGCAAACATCTATTTACGCTTGGCCTTTGTAGTACAGACATTTTCAGATTCTGTGGTGAAAAGCAGGAATTAATAGAACACCTTACTACCGCCTGCCCAACACTGGCTCATCGAAGAGCCAGATGCCTAACCGACTGTACGCTTATCGACCCAATGCAGACTTCCTAACAAGGGCTTATACCATTGCTGAGCATATTAAATAACTAAAGTTGAAAGTTTAGCGAGCTCGAAAAACAACTGGTACGAGGAATGTCGAGAAGCCGCAGAGAAAAAAGACGCCGCCTAAAGGGCCACGCTGTGATCGGGCGCAACGCGAGCCATGTGGGACCGTTATAGGGAACTGAAGAAAAAAGCCAGACGTATTTGCCGCAATAAGAAGAGAGAGGCCGAAAAACGTGAGTGCGAAGAGTTTGAGATTCTGGCGGACAGGAAGAACGCCCGAAAATTCTACCAGAGGGTTAGGCGACTTAGGGAAGGTCTCAATACCGGAAGAAAGTCAGATTTTTTTGACTTTTCTGAACGAAGGCTGGCTATTCACAAATGCAAGAGAAGCAGGCTCACCACCCTTTAAGCACATTTTACAAAAGGCCAGTCTTTTACGCTATTCTGTTCATTTCAATGATTATTCTAGCAAAAGTATGCAATCGCGTTCGGCAAACGTCAGCAAAGGTGTAATTCTGACGCTTTTTTGGGCGTCTACGAATATTTCAGATCACCGCTTGGGACTTTGTCATACGCGATAGTGTTTCTGTGGCATAGGATGACTTTTTACAGCTTTGCGCATGGCTGAGCTGGAACTTACAGCCGGCTGAAGATCATTGAATTCCACCA
Source organism: Rhagoletis zephyria (assembly GCF_001687245.7). Classification (NCBI taxonomy): domain Eukaryota; kingdom Metazoa; phylum Arthropoda; class Insecta; order Diptera; family Tephritidae; genus Rhagoletis; species Rhagoletis zephyria. The sequence continues at coordinate 5,692 of NW_016165113.1, read as the reverse complement.
CCGATAAAGCTCTAGCAAGTGCATCAGCTGCTACGTAGCCCTTGACATCTGTATGCACCAACACCCTTGGAAGTGTAACGTTATTGTAATTGGTAAGCGCGCCCAACCCATATACGGCCTTGCGCAAAATATTCGAATCCAATGAGATGAATACCACACTCTCAGTTTGTCTTCTCTATGGTAGCTTCCATCTAGAAGCACGACATTTTTACTAAGAAGAACAAATTAGAGCTGAATACGTTCCGTCTCGGAGGTCTGATCGTATACACAAAGTTTTTAGCTGATGGGAACTCGGCACAATCTTCAGATTTTATACTCTCTCTAGTGAGGTAAAATGCACCGAAATCTTCTTCGCAACATTAGCTCTACAGATAAGGGTTTTGTACCTTCTTCTCCTTCCGTTGGCAGGCATCAAATCGAAAGGGCCGTACTCTTCCCAGCTAGGTAAAGAGGATGGAGGTAGAGTAGGATCTGTAGTGCTTGCTTTTTTCGGCAAGGATACTTTCGGTCACCAGATCAGATTTGGCAATACACACATTTGCACTGTCATAGAATTTCAGTGTCCTTTTCCACTGGTGACTTGATGTCGCCTGTATAGAGAAGTCTTGAATTTCGGTCAACTTGAGCTCCCTACCAGTTTTGATATTTATTTTCGTGGTGAACAGCATCATTTCAATTTTCAAAGAGTTGGTGGAAATAGATTGTTCTGTGTCCCATTCATCTACAACGTCCTTTTGTATTCCGGTACACTTTTGGTATACGCTATGGTCAGAAAGCTCACTTCAACGAAGAGATTGCAAAAGGCAATTTACAAGATTCTTCCGTGAGAGAATCGCGTGGTTGATCGCAAAGATGCAGTTTTGTTCCTAAGGGTAACGACTGTAATCCTGTATCATAATATCTCATGAATCCGCTCAGCCAGTATAGGCTAGATGATACGATATCGATTTGCCTGCAATTTAACACTGCCGAAATAACGCTCAGTACCGGAAGGACTATTTCTTCAAAATGCGACCTATCCGGCCCAGGGATCCCACCATAAAGTTCATTCAGAGCACACTCGTTGGACTATTCTACTGGTAATCATGCTGGCTGAAGTAACTTTGTGATCCAGACTGAAGATAGTTCCGGTCTTTCCAAACTCTTTAGCAGAAAGCATGACAAGATGGGAGACAGGAACCAATTAGGTGCTTCATAACTGGCCGTTCCCGTTCGCTTTGGGTAATACTTAATCTATCCACGAATAGCCTCTAGATGTGAAGGCAGGGAAATCTAACAAGTAAGTGCCTCGTGGGCTAAGAAACTGGTAAGAAAAGGAGGCCAGCATGATTTACCTTTTCCGAACCGCCAGTTAAAAACCAAGAAGCGGTCAGACTTCTCTGCATAAGAATTTAATATCGCAACTGAAAAGCATATGGGCTTTTAAGAAGACCTTGAAAAGTTCAATATTCTTATGGTATATTGTGCGGATATGGCATCAGCCTGCGGTACTACCGAGCACTCCACATCTAATCAGTGCATAAGCGCTCTTCATCCCATTCTTTACGCAATTTTAGTGAATCAGGGAAAAGCTCAACTTGACTCAACTCTTAAAATTTTGTAGTACTTCTTAAATCGTCTGTGTCCAAGGTTCGATTTCGCAAATTCATTCAAGTTCAATGTTCATACACGCGGCAGGTGTGAGCTGCTCAAACAGCTTGCCTCCTTTAGATGCCACAGGTATTTTTACTCATATCTTGTTATTTCTCTTCCTTTTTTTTAATCTTACAACGAAATCACATGAAATTAAATTTCCACACGTACAGAACTTAATATTTGTATCCACAATCCACCGCAACACGTGCTCCACCAAACCAAGCCCCAAAGCTGTCTCTGTCTGCAATGCTAGCTAGGAGCACACAGCCGACATTGCAGAGCAGAAGGTATCAAATTGTGCGTGATACAAACGTGTAATCACGTACGTGATCTGTGTGTTGTGGCAGACGGAAATTTTCGGTAGTTTCGTACAAACTTACCACAACGGGAAGCAGCGCATATTATAATATTTTTTCCGCTGAGATTTTCGATGGTATTGCGGTGCGGTTCGATGGTAAAGGAAAGTAAGTTTTGCGTTTTTAGGCGTTTAACCTCAGCAGCAGGCAGTAGACATTCAAGATGACTGAAGATGATTTTGTTTGGGTTTCGAAAGCGAAATTGTATTGGGAGAATGAGAGCAATCAAAAAATTACACATCAACTTATAATAAATATATGCTGTTTGATGAAGGTTGAGTTCAATTTTAGGTTAAGCTGCTTTCTACTTTTTTCTACTTGTCACCTCAAAATGACTGAGCATGTCATTAAATATAAAGCATTATGGAATTGTGTTAAGCTCGTTGTGTATTGACGATAAGCATACCTGCATACAAAGCGAACGCGTGAGAGGATATCTCATTTGCATAGCTCAGAATAGGAAATTGTATTATTTATCACACAAAAGCAGAAAACTGTGGAAAAAATTGCGTTCAGCATGGCATGTATGTATGTATGTACATTTGATTGTATCAGGAAAAAAGTTGGGCGTACGCCCCCGAGTCCAAAGAATTTTTTTATAGGCTAAAATGATTAGATTTTTCCAGAAATATTCGCCATTTGAATTTGGATCTGAAAGTAATATATTACTATGTTCTTGTCTCGAGATGACAATTTTTTTTGTTCCAAAGTTCCTTAACCTCAAGTACTCCTTTCTAGTACTTACTTGGCAGTTCTTAAAACGAAACCTACCACCCTAAGGCCAGTAAATAATAAGTCTCCACAAGTAACTTTTTTATTTTTCCAGTAGAACTATTTAAAAAGGAACAGTCCAGCGCCTTCGTCTTGGCCTGCAGGCTGTATCGGAGATACAGCCGCTAAATTTAAACGTAGAATACGTGGTATGGTTAAGAGCATATCCAAGTAAAAAAACAAAAGCACACACTAAGCAAAAAATATCGATAACAAAAGCGATAATAATATCGGTAGCAAAATCGATAAAAACATCGATAAATAAATCGATGAAAATATTGATATCAAAATCGAAAAAATATCGAAAGCAAAATCGATAGCAAAATCGATAACAATACTGATTACAAAATCGATTACAAAATCTATCAAAATATCGATTACAAAATCGATACCAAAGTCGATAACAAAATCGATTATAAAGTCGATAACAAAATCCATAACAAAATCCATAAAAATATCGATACCAATATCGATATCAACATCAATAAAAATATCGAATATAAAACCTATAAAAAAATCTATAACAATATCGATAGCAAAATCGATAAAAATATCGGTAACAAAACCGATAAAAGTATCGATGACAAAATCGATAGCAAAATCGATTACACAATCGATAACAAAATCGATAAAAAATATCGATAACAAAATCGATAAAAGTATCGATCATTATATCGGTAAGTTCCGAAAATATCGATAGCAAAACCAATAACAATATCGATAACAAATTCGATGAAAATATCGATAACGAAAGCAATAATAATATCGATAGCTAAATCGTAAACAAAATCAATAAAAATATCGATGACAAAACCGGTAAAAATATCGATTACAAAATCGATTAAAATACCGACAACAAAATCTATAAAAATATCGGTAATAAAATCGATAACAAAATCGATAAAAATATCGATAACAAAATCGATAAATAATCTATCATAAAATCGATTGCAGTGTCGATAACAAAATCGACAACAAAGTCTACAAAATATCTATAACAAAATCGAGAAAAAATATCGATAACAAAATCGAAAAAATTCCGATCATTATATCGATAAGTTCCGAAAATATCGATAGCAAAATCAATAACATTATCGATAAAAATTTCGATAGCAAAATCGATAAAAACATCGGTAATAAAACCGACAAAGTATCGATTATTATACCGATTAGAGGTATACGCCGCCGGGCCACGCCGCCGCCGCCGCCGTTTTTTGTCATTTCTCACGCGCCGCCGCCGAGTTACGAAAATATCGGCGCGGCGGCGGCGGCGGCGGCGTTCGGCGCCTAGGGAATTTTGTAGAAAATTTTCATGTTGTATGCACATTGAAATACATCGTTTGAAGGAACTAAATACTACTCGTATAAAAGCACTATTTTACGAAATGAAAATTACATTTTTAAAAGATGTTTTTTTGTCATAATTTGGGCCACTGAACATTTAAAAAAAAAGCGTAACTCAGAAAAATATATAGGTAACATGTTTCTCGATCGACAGTGTTTATTACAGTTAAATTAGGGTCGAATAGGGTAGAAAAGTTTTTTTCCTAAGTAGTGGTCAAACCCCAGGAAGGTTTTGCTCCCGCGCATAGCAATATTTTCTACACAGAGTTGAAGTCCCCCTTTTTGGTAAAAATTACTATTATTTTGCATTACATTCTGTTCTCCTTAGAAAAATTTGGCACTTAATATATTATTGGAAATTTAACTATTTATAAGCCATTTTTCAAACAGTGGGTCATAAAGGCCCATTGTGGTGGGAGTTGATGGGTTAAACTTTTGGAGAAAAGTAGGCCAACCTTATTTTCAATATATAACCCGCAAAAATTCGTAAGAACTCCGTAATTTAACATAACGGTTGAAAGCTTATTGCAAAACTTTATTGATAGCGACATAAATTACCCCAATAACTTAACCTTTAAATTTTTTTATTTCTTTAAATTGAAATAGTACATACGCATTTTTAGTGTACATAAAGATGTATGTATATTAGGATGCCCATCGAAAATCGTTTTTTTGTACCTTAGTACTACATATTTTCAAATTCAAAAATTTAAAATTCATTGAAATTCAAGCAAAAATAGTCTCTCAAAAACTCACGAATCTAGAAAATCGTATTTTCTGACCTAAATCGACAGGCCGCGACCTCTAAATGGCCTTTAAAAAATCTATAAAAATAGGCAATAATATTTCTCATAAAAACGAATCAAATTAGGGGGTAGGGTCTTTAAATTTTCAAAAAAAATCATTTTCAATGGGAAACCTAATGTATATACTATATAGACTTTCTTCTGTTCGCCCATCCATCAGCAGCAGGTACTCAACATTTGAATTCAATGAATGAATTAAATAGAATTATAATCTGATGACATGACGAGATTAGAAGCCTCATGGCTCTTTGGACTCTACCTTATGAGCAGTAGCGCCGGCGTTTCCAGACGCGCCGGCGTCGCCGCCGCCGCCGATTCTTTTTGAAGTTGAACACGCCGCCGCCGCAAAGCCTGTCGGCGTAAACCTCTAATACCGATAAACCCCGAAATATGTACTTACGGACACATACATACTTTTTGTCTCCTTCCCACGCTTCCAATGCGTGCACGTGTTTGCAAAATGATGACGAGGTGATTTTGTATGGAAAATCATTTATGCCCATATATTTGAATAAAATAAACATATATAGAAGATATCAACCAATACTTTCCATATACCAAACGAAAGGAAAACTCTTGAATTTTTGATTAAAGAAAACAAAAACAAAATCATTCGAGCGGTTTTCGAGCATTTTGGTAATGCAAAAAATTTGCAAATTTTTTCAACAATTTTTTGCCTTAAAATGCTCAATATTTGTTAAATTTATATAAAATTTGTACCCGATAATATTTCTACTGCTCCAAAGAACCTATATCCCGAAAATGAAAGTTATATATGCC
>NW_016165112.1:0-28851 GCF_001687245.7 Rhagoletis zephyria | reverse complement strand
TACAACTGGTTGTTAAGAGACGTTGTTTAAAATTTAGATGTAAATATTTTTATTCATCATAAACACTGTTAACTTTTCCTTTATGATGAAGTTAGAGGCCAAACCAAAAATGCAATCAGTTTTATGAAAGCTATATGTTAAAGTGAGCCTATTTCGATGATTTTCAGAAGTAGTTAAGGAAATATTAAAAAATAGTCATGTGCAAAACTGAGCTATTTATAAAATAGTTAAAACTTAGTCAGATTTTCAAGTACCGTTATCTCGAAAACCGGAGCCAATCTGGTATTTAAAAACGGGGATCTTATTTAATTTAAAACGTCCCCCAATTAAAAGAGTTCAACTTTCAAAATTTTATTAGAGAGATTATTTACGAATAGAATCATTTACAAAATAATTCTGCATACTCACCTCAAAATTTGTATTTTTTGGATTATGACACTATTGAAGTGAATGAGCGATATGTATGTATATATATTAGACTGTCTCAAGAATATACGGCAAAAAATTTGTTCGCAAATTTTTGTATGCGTACCCTCTATATTTGTGCATTTTAGCCTAAATATTAGAGCTGGAAAACTATCGATAGTATCGATGGTTTGCGTTTTATTTTCACTATCGATAGTGTGGTTTTTAGGTTGTTACTATCGAAAGTTGTAGTCGCCATCGATAGTATTTATGACTATCGATAGTCTCTTCTCTATTTCCACTGCTCTATCATTCTCACTTTGAAAGTATTAGGGCAAACTAACTATCAAAACTATCGAGTGGGAACACTATCGATAGTTTTCCAGCTCTACTGAATAGCATATATAGATAGGTTTTTGTTGTTTTTATTTATCTTATGCATCATATATTCATAGGAAAATGATTTGTTGACTAGAAAAAAAAATCTCGATAGCCCAATACAAAAATATACAAATGTACCAATCGAGTGACAATGCCTTAAAAATTTATGCAATAAATGCGTATGCAGTTTTGTAGCGCATTGAATTCTAGTAAAATAAAGTACAATTTTCAAATGGCTAAAAATTATGGTTAATTTTTTGGAACTTTTAAAAAAGCTAGAAATTTGTACGAAAGTTTGTTGAATTTTTTTTAATGTTGCACAAAGTTGGAAACTTGAATTTACACTGGTTTTGTTAAAGAACACCTACATTCTATTACTTTATGCCAAAAATGCAGATATGTAGTAGTTAACGCAGATACGGGGGAAGCGCTTGTCTTATCGTCAAAAGTTTTATGAATGCAAGTATATGAGCAATTCGCAATTAGTTTGAACTCTCACATGACTCGACAGATTTTATTCGGACACATAATTTTCGCTGGTTTATAAACAAACATCGGGTTACATATGTTGTGTATATTATGTAAATTCAAATAAAGGACGAAGGTACTAGGGCATTCAAACCCGAAGCATTTTAACAATCCCGGGATTTCGGGAAGAAAATATTCTAATCCTGGGATCCCGGGATTTTTCGGTATTTCGACTTTATCATAACTTTTGCATTTTACAGTAGGTTCGCCTTTTTTAAACCACACTGATTCATTGTCACCGTTTTTGGTCTTACAGGGAGCATAATGCACCTTAGTGAAAGAGTCCGTAATTTAGGGCCAGTTTTTCAGTGCATGGCCGTCGTTTAAACTCAGTTTAAACGCCTGATCTTGCTGGTTTAAACTAAGATCAGCCAATCAAATGTCAACCATCTGTTCAATTTAAACTCAGTTTACTTAAACTAAGTTTAAACTGGCACTGAAAAACTGGCCCTTAATGTCTAAATATTTTTACAGTATTTTTAAATATCTATTTGAATTGTAAAAACCCCTTACTAATATTATATTCAGACATTAATTTTCACACAAAACGCCAACAAAATAAAATGAGGTACTACCCTTCCATACTGTAAAGTCTTGTTGTGTTTTCAATTGCTACCAGCTTTTTCGTTATTACACAGTTCTTGCACAAAAAGTTTGAACAAGTACAGTTATTCAGGCAGGGTCTGAAATTCACGTCCGAGTGCAAATGGATAGAAGTATTACATATATGAAAGAGGGTAATTAAAAAGTTCAGTTTGAATCAAAATTTTGGGATTCTGTATATCTCGTTTTTCATGTCAAAGGAATACATTTTCTCGCTTTCAATATCTCTTTTATTCCGTAAATGACTCAGTAGTAGTACTCTGAGCTATAATCCCGGGATTTCGGGACATGGAAGAGTGTCCGGTATCGGAAATAGAATCAGAAATAACACTGGGAAATTTTCACAAGCAAAACTGTGACTCTCCTATTATTTTTCAACCGACTTCCAAAAAAGGAGGAGGTTATCAGTTCGTCGGAATATTTTTTATTTTATTTTATTTTATTTTATTTTTTTATGTTTTTTTCTGGTTTTTGGTGCGTTGATTGCCCATGTTTCAGTTTATAATGAACTGGTGGTATTTGGAGAAGAGAATGGAATGCTAAAAGTATGTTAAAAAATATATTATCTCAAAAAAAGGTTAAGTTTTTTTTTTATTTTAATCTTCACTCGTAACCATTTTTTAGGCTTGCACAAGATTATTTTTAAAATTCTTCGTCTAAGTGAACAATGGGTATGTAGGTACTATGAATGTATGTATGTACGTCAAATAATTCAATAATTTTCTACATTTTGCTTTTATGTGGCAAGCACAATAACCATACCGAGTTTGGTACAAATTGGTAGAACGGTTACCGCGATACATATATGTGATCATAAGTGGGCGGTGCCACGCCCATTTTCCAAAATTTTATAATAAACGTATTTCTTGGTTACGAATTGTTGCAAGCATCAATTTTGAACAGATTAGCTTTAATATTTACTGCTTTATCGAAGATTTTGTATTTCTCTAAATTACCGTTATATGGGATGTGGGCGTGGTTATCGTCCGACGTGTACTAAGGCCAACAACTATTCCAAGTTTGGAAGAAATTGGTGCAGAGGTTACTAAGTTATACACATGTAACCATAAGTGGGCGTGGCTACGCCCATTTTCCAAAAATTTATAATACTCTTATTTTTCGTCTAAAATTTATTGTAAATATCAATTTTGAGTGAATAATCCTCAGTAGTTACTAAAATATGGCCGTTTTCATATTTCTGAAAATTACCGTTATATGGGAAGTGGGCGTGGTTGCAGTCCGATTTCGCCCATTTTCAATACCAACCTACCTTGGATAAATGGAAACCTGCATACCAAATTTCGTTGAGATATCTCAATTTTTGCTCGAGTTATCGTGTACACGGACGGACGGACAGACGGACAGACAGGCATGGCTTAATCGACTTCTCTATTCATTCTGAGCATTTATGTATACATTTGTCTATATCTATCTCGATTCGTTTTGCCTGTTACAAACAACCGTTATGTGAACAAAGTTAATATACCCTTGTGCACAAGTGCGCTCGGGTATAAAAAGCGCGTAAAAACGTTAAAAACGCATGATTGCGTTGCTTTAAAATGTTGCACCGCGTTGGATGTTGTATTCTAGCAGCTAAAGGAACATTTACTAAAAATTTCAGACATGTGCTCACGATTTAAAAATTAATAATTTTTTTCACAAAAAAAAACAAGTTTGTGAGAATTGCCCATATATATATGTATGTACGTACATACATTTAGCATTTACCGGGAAAGTGTGATAATGAAAAGCAATGATGTCATATGTAAACAATGAATGGTTTACTTGCGAGTGATTAGTTTTGTCATTGGGAGACAAATAACCTGTCGGAAATGTAGACATTTTCACTTGTATAAACAAAGCCTATTAATCTTTAAAGCTCCCACAAAAAAAACGAATGTATTTCCTACAAGTTTAGACCACTAAAATGTTATTACTGATAACACGCTTTGCACCTGTGACTTGTTCGCGAAATTCTTTTAAAAAGTCTAGCAGAAGTATCAAGCTTTTATAACACCTATATATATTCATTGCCTCCGAAGACGATGAATTGCTAGCCATTTCCACATTAATGCTTGGTTTGCAGCAAGAATCTAAAGATTATTCGCTCTCTTCCGAAATTGTGTAAGTGAAAAAGTCTGCTATTATTTTTATTGCCTTCAAATATATATCTGGTGATCGCATTAATGTCTGTCGACCAAAAATTAAACAGTGTACACTGGCTAATTCCACCAAAGTTATTTGATTATGTAATACAGGTCCTTTCCCAATATATCAACCTGTTATAATTACAAGCTTTTATTATGTTTCACCTCTGTGTAATCAAATCTTACAATAAATTTTTAGCCGACTGTGAGCTAGGGACTTGAAACTTCACACTTAGCTCAGAACCCGATGACAATGCAATATGAGAGATAAACTAGTCCGCAAGGTGCCGCAGGTGTCGATATATTGGAAAAACTCGTTTTTATGGTACGATATGCCTCATTTTTGAAATATATATTACCTACATATATAAAAGGGAATAACTACGCTGCCAGATAGGTGGCGCAGGAGTCCAGATATTTTGAAACCTCCTATTTATGATCTCATTTTTTTCATATTTAGGACATTTATTATTTAAAGTGAAAGAAATAACTCCACAAAATTTTTTTCAGTTTGGTGAGGCTGGATTCGATTTTACTTTCTTGTTACTACCCTGACGGAAACAAGTGATTTTTTTTTAATCAACTAATTGAAACTCTACTTTAAAACAAATGCAATGAGTAAATGTTTCGAATTTCTATACTACTTTTACTCAGAAAAAAAAAAAACAATTTGTGTCTTGGAAGTATGAAAAAGCATCTGTGAAGTCCAGAACGCAAGCGTATTTAAAAGAAATATACTGACTTTGAAGTTGTGTAAACCAAATTCATTTTAAAGTAGTTGAAATGAAATGCAGAGTCGGACAGTCGACTTGCTGTTTGCACACAATTCGAACTGAACATTTGAAAGCACATTTACATGTCTGGCTGTAGCCGAGCATGCAAAGATGTTTGCTACAATTGGTCGCAAAGAATTTCCATGTTCAAATCTCATTTAATTTTCAATTTTTAGTTTCGGGTTTTCTTAGTTATAAAAAAGCATCCGTGAAGTGCAGAACGAAAGCGTATTCAAGCGAAACATACTGACTTTGAAGTTGTTTAAGCCAAATTCATTTTAAAGTAGTTGAAAATACACGCAGGAAAAGGCAATGAGTTCGTTGTAGGTAAGATAGTGAGAATTTCAATTAGTTATCATTGAAAATAAAGTAGTTTACTAATTACTTTCAAACTAATTCAATTTCCTGCAGGGTAATCACGAAAAAAAGTTTGTCTTAAAAAATATTTTTTTTTTGTTGAATTACGTGTTTAGTTCTACTGAGGAGTCAAACATTCAAAGCTTTTCATACACAATTAGACTTTAATTATACAATTTTCTGCAAACGGTTCGATAAATAGTATTTTTAAGCTAATTTGAGTTTATCCCTTTCGCTATTTTGATGCCATATGGCGTCATGCTTTTTTGAATACTCACAGATTTAATTGAGCTTATCTGAAATTATATTTTTATATGCAATGCTGTAATGGGAAGTTTTATAAACTATATTTTAATACGGAATTGTTATTTTTATCCTTAGTAGATGAAAAATTTAAATTTTAAAACTTTACTAAAATATCGATTTTCTTCTGCTTAGAAAGGTCTACATTAAAATATTGTATTTTACCAAATAACCCAATAAATTAAAAACAAATAAATATTCTATAGTCTCCAAAATAGTGTCAAATATTTCTAGAACTTGTAATTTAATTTAAAAAAGTGGTAATAAACGCGTGGTATATTTTTAAATATGTATGATGCCATATGGCATCAATAATATTTGAAGGAGCTGAAATCCGCACCAGCAAATAACGATATATTTGTACTGGGAAATTGCAACTGGTAATTTTTTTAAATGAATTATTAAATGAATTAGTAAATGTATGTATGTTCCAACTTATTATATTAAATTTTTGTTGTGTTATTTAATTTGATTTGAATAAAATAAAATACCATATTAAAAAATCTTTGCATATTTTTTACACCAGTTAGTACAAATGATGCCATATGGCTTCATTCCAAAAAACACTTTAGAATCGCATTTTGGAAAAAACTTAAATTGAATGTTACTATGTTATGTATTAAGGATCATTTAATAAAAAAATTCGATTTTTAAAGCCGAATCTAAAAAGATGTACCGAAAGGGTTATTCATGCATTGTGTGCAAATGTGAAGTTTTTCTTTACCTTTTTTTTTTTGATATTTTGGAGTGCAAAATCCACAGCAACGTAGATGCAGCTTTTTATTTTTGCTTTGGTGCTATTACTTGTCCCGAGGTCGATTTCAGTAAAGGCCTTTCTACATTTCCTAAATGGCATGTATGTATGTACATACATACAAACATATAGACACTCTTACAATTAGTTAAAATACATACATATGTAGTTTGTTTTGGTATGATAAACCTTCACAGCAAAAACTTTGATTCCTTGGTAAGCGCTTACTTTTTGTATCGATGGTGTAACGCATTACAATTCGCCACAAGACAAAATTTTTCACTTTCTCGTTTACCCACTGCATTGCAGGTAATGCAGGGGGAAAGCATTTTTACATTCTCTCGGTTACCTAGGTTAAAGTAATGTGTTTTGTAAACCAGAAGGTAAGTGGTGAATCTGGATTGGGAAGCACTTTTCGAAATTCACCACATACCTTCTAGTTTACAAAACACATTACTTTAACCTGGGCATGTCATTGGAGGTAAGCGAGAAAATGCAAAAATGCTTTCTTTAAACTACCTAAAAGTCTATAGTAGTATTATTTATTGTTAAGAGATTGTTGTAAGTATTAACTTGGAGTAAATTAACGACCTCAGTTATTGAAATATAGGAGTTTCACATATCCGAAAATTACGGGAAACCGGTGCAATTTTAGTCCGATTTCAACGAAATGCTTTTTCGTACCAAGGTTATTAAAATTGATAAATACCTAGATACACATTTGTGGGAATAAGTGGGCGGCGCCACGCCCAAAATCCAAAAATTTATAATAGTATAATTTTTTGCTCAGTGGTCTTTGCAATAATCCATTTTGAGTCAATTAGTTTCAGTTACTGATTTATCGCAGTTTTCGTGTTTCTGTAAATTACCGTTATATGGAAGATGGGCGTGGCTATAGCCCGATTTCAATGAATTTCAGGAAGTTTCTTAGCTGGATCCTAAGCAAGGCTCGTACTTAGTTTGGCAAGGATTGTGAAGCGAGTAGTAAGATACAATATTTCAGCATAAGTGGGCGGGGTCACGCCACTTTTCCAATAATTTCACAATAATATTACTTTGTACCAAAATTCTACTTCACATACTACAAATATCATAGTTTTTGCATTTTTCGAAAATACTGTTATATGAGAAGGGGCGTGGTTACAGTCCGCCATTTTCGCCCATTTTCAATAGCAACCTACCTTGTATAAATGGTAACCTATATACCAAATTTCAATGAGATATCTAAATATTTGCTCGAGTAATCGTGTACACGGACAGACGGGCGGACGGACAGACAGACATGGCTTAATCGACTTCTCTTTTCATTCTGATCATTTATGTATACATTTGTCTATATCTACCTTGATTCCTTTAGGCCAGTGTTGGCGGGCCATAGCTCACTGAGCGCTCTCTGAGCACATGTGTGTTTCGCACGTATACGGAGAGCGAAAGCTGAGCAGTGCATTTAACGCACACAGTCTCACTTATTGAATCGTTTGAATGTGTTAGAATGCCGACCACTGCTTTAGGCTCTTACAAACAACCGTTATGCGAACAAAGTTATAATACCCTCTGCACAAGTGCGCTCGGGTATAATCCCTGCAATAAAATTTAGAGACAGTCTGAAAAAGCGCTAGTTCCGAACTACATATCTCAGAACTATCTCTGAACTAGTGCAAAAGGAATGCAGAGCGGGACAGTTGAAACTCGTACAATACGAAAGTAGGTCAGCGAGAAGGCCTCCGACTCAACCATCGTTGGTCGCGAGTTCAAATCGCTGTGGAGGCAGTTGTGAGTTTTCAAATTTAATGAATTTAAATTGTTGCGTGCAGCTTACAATATTTTTTTTTAATAATATATGTAATAAAAACGGAATCTGAAAAGAAAAGAAAAAACGAAAAAAATTTCCAAAAATCGAATCTCAAGAACGTTTTCTTAAAACACAAACTGTCCAAAATGGAACCGGTTAAAAACTGGTTCCAAAGTAATGCACTAGGCGACAATTGCCACCGCCAATGACATCGCCGTGTAAAACTGGGTATTGAGCTAGAACTGGTACTGTCGGCAAAAGGTCTACTTCTACGCTAGTTCTAGGCTAGTCAGATTTTCTGCAGGGATAAAACAGAATCCAAGGTGGCTTTAATTTTTTTGTTTTATAAATACCCAGCAAACATTTGGAGTCATAAATGAGTCTTTAAGGAGTCCGAAATGAGGGAAACCCTTTCTGCGTAGGTCGATTTATATGAAGCTCATATATTCATACATCAAATGATCCTCAATATGAGTCATATTAGACACTTATTGGCCTCATATAAAGCTCATTTTGGATTCTTTTAAAGCAATTTTTGGCCTCATATATGAATCATTTCAGACTTCTTTTGAGGCTCTTATTGGCCTTATAAATTACTACATTCGGACTCTTATTTTAAGTTGTTCTTTGAGTCTTATTGAACGCACTATATTTTCAAGGGCATTAGCCAACAATTTCTTTCAAATAGCATACATGCATATAGTATGTATACATTCCGACATGCCATTAACAGCAGCAGTTGCAGCTACATTTTTTTTAAATTATTTCAATTTTTCGTTTTCTAATTATTTTCAATTTCTGTATAAACAAATTTAGATATAAATCTCGAATCTTTATTGTTTTTATATGGCACAAAGTGCTGGCTCATAACTTGGATCATATATGACTCCTAAAAGATTCATATAGGAGTAAAATTTTTTTTGTTTTTGAAATTCATATTTCTTACCTATCTAGGACTCCTTTCGGACTCATATATTCTGATCGTTCAGGTATGTACTCAGGTATGTAGGTATGTACTCATGTATGCATACATACATACATGTTTATTATACTACTAGCCAATGCCCCCTAACTTCGCGGCGCCTAATAAGAGCTTTTGCGTTAGCCAATGCAAAAGAGTGTTTAAAAACAAAATTAGTCTGAAAGTCAAAGTTTTTGATTTAAGTTGAAACCACTAAGGCGCAGTATCCTCCTCACACATAGGCAAATAGTAGTAACGCTGTGATACCATATGGAATACCAATCCCTTTTGGTGTCATGAGCTTTACTGATGGTCTTATTTTCACCTGTGAGATCTCTGCCAATCATGCGTAATCTTTTTGTATGATCTTACGTATGCCAATAAAAGTTCTTATAGGGAAACTCAAGAGCACAGAAGTGCATTTTCTTTATAGGAAGGCCAAGAATCCTCGCTGTCCCATAGGATGAAAAGTTTTCCGGTACATTGCTAAATGAGTAGTGTGATCTCTTAAGTATCTTTCAAATGAAGCAGTTGATATACCTACGGTGATCTTTCCTTGTTAATTCACCACTTTTACAATTCGTGGTAAAATTTATGAACTGATTTCAGGGTAGATGCAAGACCGCATGATCGTGCATGAGGGCGTCAGAAAAACTTAACCCCATGCTTCATTTAAACATTTGAAAACTAAATTCGTATAACTTAAACATAGGTCCAAAGCAGACCAACCACACGGGGTTTCTATACATTTCGGCTGCAGCGCCATCCATTGGGCTTATTTTCTGCAAAACCATTGCTTACCATAAAATGAATACGTGTTATGAATTTCTACCTTAACTCCAGCGGCACTAATCGGGTAAATTTTTATCAAAAGAATTTTCTATCATACAGGTACATAGCTCACATTTAAAATTTGAACGAAATCGGTTAATAAATACGATTTTTATAAATAACTCTACTCCAGCACCACCTAGCGAGTTTTATAGTAGCATGTAATTGGACCATATATGTATGTAAGATAACCTCCGACAATCTGACGGAACTCTATTCAGTGTTTTTTGAGTTTATTCCGAACAACGAAAACGGCTATCATTTTATGCAAATAGGTATGTAGATAGGACAGTTTATAGCGAAACTCGTAAAAGCAAAGCTCCATTCTTTGTGAAAAACTTAAAAAAATTCTTCAAAATTTTCACAAAAATTTTACCTTACTGAAAATTAAAGACAAAGTTAGAATAGTTCAATGGGATTTATAAATCTAGGAGAAAATGATTCCCAATCGAGTGATACTTGCGCGTTTACGTAAATGTATATCGATCCAGCCTTTCCAATAATTATCACTTTTCGCCATAACTACGGTATTGATAACATATGTAGCTGTGTAGAATTTCAGGACGTTAGCGTAAGCAGTTCCAGACATAAGCTATATGAGAAGTTCAGTTTGCATGGAAGGAAGGAGCCACGCCCCCTTTCCCAATGCATTTGCAATATATGCATCAGTGCTAAGTTTCAGTTCCCCAGCGTAATTGGTTTTAGTGATATATTGGTTTTTTACGTTTTAGTCTGTATAAGAATTTTAGGAATATCCCGAGCTAAATACCGAGTAAATTTTTGGTCAGAATATTTATTTTCAACGTGTTGCCAAATATGAACCAAGTCGATGCAGCCGTTTAGTAGTTTAGTGAAATGCATTGTAAAGAGAACTGTATGAAATTGTAAAACGTGACGTCTCAGATTTCTTAATTTTTTTGGCAGCAACAACGAAAAGTTTAAATTTTTTTTAGCGAAAACCCTTCCAAACAGAAATAAAAAAAAATTAAGTTTGTGGTTATATCAAGGCGAAATTTTGAGAACGGTGCGTTGCTAACTCTAAATATAAACAACGACGCACTGGAAAAAGTTAATACGTTCAAATACCTAGGAATAATGATCGACGATAAACTAAAACAAAAAAAAAATGGATTCTATATTTTCAATTAGAGCTCTAGCAAAACTGCATTTAATTCCATACATTAGCTTTTGCGTGATGCGCTTGCAAACATACAGACAAACATACCGAAATTTTAGATTTGGCTTCTGTTGATCTAATAAACCCCCTATTAATTTTTCTTTAACATCTATTATGTACAGATATCGGCCTGTTGCAATTTTATTATTCTCAAGTACTCTCGTTTGATACCCATATGGCAACACTTAGTTTATATAGTAAATTTAACTGAATTAAAGTTTTCAAATAAGTGGCAACCCGCTTCAAGAATATTTTCAAAAGTAAGCTTCCTAATCCTCTTTAGTTTAATATTCGTATTGCAATATTTCATTTATTTTACAAATTTCAATGAATACAATCTTTCAATCAGTTGGCAAATCCCCTAAAAATATTTTCAGGATTAAAATTTCCTATCGTCTTTAGTTTGATGCCAATATTGCAATATTTAATTTATGCTATCAATTATATTAAATTAAAGTTTTCAAATAGGTGGCAACCTTCCACAAACATATTTTCAGCTGTAGGCCTTTGTAAATTTCTTTCATTTAACAGCCATATTGCAGTATTCACATTACCGTATCAATTGACCTAAACTGAAATTTTAAACACAGGCAACTCTCTAATTTTTTCTTCTATATTGGAAGCTAAATCTCTAGCGATACAACGGTGAAAACTGCATTCAATTCCATGCTTGCGACTGATGCGCGTACAAATATACAGACAGACAGATATTCAAAAATTCTAAGAATTGTTTATTTGGCTTCTGTGGCTTTAATAAAAACCCACCATATTAATTTTTCTTTAATATCTATAAGGTACAGACATCGACCTGTTACAATTTTATTATATGTATATCTAGATGTAGATATAGATTTCATTTATTTTATCAATTTAATACAATAAAATTTTTCAAACAGGTGGCAGCCCTCCCTAAAACCATTTTCGGCAATAAAATCTCCTAAACCCCTTCAGTTTGATACCCATATTGCAATATTCAATTTATCTCATAAATTAAATTAAATGTAAATTTTCAAACAGGTGCCAACTCTAAAAAATATTTTTGGCTGTAAGCCTTCTTCAGCCTCGTTCTTTTGACGCCCATATTGCAATATTCATTTTTTCTTATCAATTTACTTAAACTCCGATTTTCAAACAGGTGGCAACTCTCTAATTTTTTTCTTCCTATATTTTAAGTTAGACCTCTAGCAATACATCGGTGAAAACTGCATTCAAATCCATGCATTCGTTTTCGAGTGATGCGCGAACAAACATACAGACAGACAAACAGACAGACAGACAAAAAATCTAAAAATGGTTGATTTGGCTTCTGGTGCTCTAATAAAGACCCCCCCACATTAATTTTTCTTTAATATCTATAATGTACAGACATCGACCTGTTACAATTTTATTATATGTATAGATTTATAGATGTAGATATAGATTTCATTCATTTTATCAATTTAATACAATACAATTTCTCAAACAGGTGGCAGCCCCCCCTAAAAATATTTTCGGCAATATAATTTCCTAAACCCTTTCAGTTTGATACTCATATTGCAATATTCAACTTATCTTATAAATTAAATTTAATGTAAATTTTTAAACAGGTGGCAACTCTAAAAAAATATTTTTGGCTGTAAGCCTTCTTCATTCTCTTTCTTTTGACGCCCATATTGCAATATTAATTTTTTCTTATCAATTTACTTAAACTCCAATTTTCAAACNCCCTTTATTGTAATAAGAGTGTACATACTTAGGTTAGGTGCAATTCTTAGGAACAGATCTGTGCTGGTAAACTTTGTTGAGCTTCAAACCCACTTTATATCATAAATGTTTGTACAATTTGTACAAATGTACATATTCATACTTATACTCGCAGTTGGAGTCTCCATTTGCCTTTCTTGGATATTTAGATATTTTTTTTTTTAATTTGTAGATATATGTATGTACATATGTATATATTATTTTAATCCAGGCGAAAATATTTGTTTGGTTGTTTGTCTCCCATATGTTTTGTGGTTGCACGCTTATGTCATCAACGAATTTAGCCAATTAAATTCAATTTGCTGCGTGCAAAATATTCTGAAGGTATCACATTTTGGAGTTGGAGAAGCTAGTTTTTGGTTCTTCTCTAGATTAGTCTTGCCTCTGCACCTTTCCGGTCAACTCATCAAATAATATGTATTTCACTCCTAGTAGTAAAGTAATATGTGCGTACATATGTATCATAAAATAGTAGATACCAGGCAAATTAAATAAAAAAAAATCGAGTACAATCGAATTGTAGTCTAGTGACTTTTACTTGCTTAGTTAATGCATATAAATAATATTTGAATGACCTATCAATGTACTTTGCATGGTATTATGACATAAGCCGGCACACGTCATCATCAAGCCAACATCAAGTTGTAGTATACAAAAACCGGCATTCGCTCAATAACGTCAGCATCACGAACTTTAGTTAGAATGACAATTGTTGTTTATATGTACTTGTGTAAGTGCATATTTTTGTATACATACATAAATCAACCCTTCAGTGATAATCCAGCAAGTTAGTAAATATACTAATAAACAAGTAAAGAAGTATAAGTTCGGGCGAAACCGAACTTTATATACCCGGCGCAGGTATCAAATATCGTCGTTTCAACTTTCCCTGAACTACCTTTGCATGATAAGAAGCGATTCCATACGTTTCCAATAATATGCAGAGTTAGACTTAATGATATAAGTGAACCTAGTTAGGTACAAATCGATTAAGTGGTTACCGAGGTACACCTTTGTAGTTATAAAGTGGGCAGTGCTATGCCCGATTCCTAAAAGTCTATAAAGAAGTTAGAAGATTGTTGTAACTATTAACTTGGAGTAAATTAACGTCCTCATTGAAATATCGGAGTTCTCGTATTTCTGAAATTTACCGTTATACGGGAAGCGGGTGTAATTTTAGTCCGATTTGGATAATTTTCAACGAATTGCTTTTTCGTACCAAGTTGTTAAGTGCACTGAGTTTGGTAGAAATTGATAAATCGTTTAGCGAGATAAACATTTGTGGTCATAAGTGGGCTGCGCCACGCCCATTATCCAAAAATTTATAATATTCTTCACTTGGCTGTCATTTTATATGACAGTGCGTGGTGATATATGACAACAAACGCAAATGACCAGATGACAACCCGTTTTTATTATTTTGACAACATTTGACGTCAAATATGACCTAATGAAAACCAGGATTAACAGATGACTAAACTACCCAAAAATGGCGAAAATATATGTTTGCTTTTTGTATACCAGTTGTATGGATTTATCAAACTTTGATTGCGTATTCCCACAAAATTGAATGTTTGAAATAATTCTGTATATTATTAAACGAGCGATATGTTTGTCAAGTTTACACCGAGCACTGCAACAAAAAAGTTTTGGGGGTTTGGGGGGTNGTTCCCACAAAATTGAAAGTTTGAAATAATTCTATATATTATTAAACGAGCGATATGTTTGCCAAGTTTACACCGAGCACTGCAACAAAAAAGTTTTGGGGGTTGGGGGGGTTTAATGAGAATACAAAATTTTGTACGCCAAGTTATTTATTGTTTATAAATAAATTATATTTTAATAAATCATATGTTTTGAGTCATATGTTTTTGAGAAAAATACACCGTAGTAATTTTAAAATTTCAAAATTACATTTCTCGACTGAAAAATAAGATATTCGAGCTAACTCGACGGCACACAGTGTGCTTTTTAAACACTTCATGCCAATTAATCGTAGTGCTTTCGGCAGAAGCAATGTTTTGATATGTAACAAAATGGCTTTGAAAGCTAATGTAATTGCCTTTCAAGGAAAAATACTGCCATTAAGCCAAAATCGTTTCTTTATCTTATAAAAATTGGTCAAAAATAGTGTTCTTAAAAAAAAAAAACATCCAAAATCCAACGGATATATTACAAACAAAAAAACATTTTTTGCACTTTTTATTATACTAATATTATAGATTTTGAAACACGAAGAAAGACAAGAAACACGATTCTACTGTTTAAAAAACAAAAAAAAAAATCAACCCCTCACTTTGAAAAATACACTATATATTGCAGCTGTGCATCCTTCAAACAATTTTGTATCCCTCGAACAGCAAGTCAGTTTAAGTGCTATTCAAGACCTTTTATTTTAGCCAAGATATAAGTCCCTATTCCCTTTGAGAGCTAAATTAACACGATTCTGAAGTTAAACTTCGAAATTTCATTCGACGTTTTACGCAGTTCTTTTCTAATTTCGGAGTAAAAACTAGCATAGCAGTTTGAAGTTTGGTTTAAAATTGCTATAACTTGGCTCTTAGGCGGCCTAAAAGCTTCTACTCAAATTAAATGTCTTGAATTGCACTTATTGTTCGAGGGATATAAAATTGTGTGAAGGATGCACAGCTGCATGCAAATAGAAATAAATTCATTAAATAATGCATTTTTTAAATTAAGGTGTTAATTTTTTTTTCGAATTTTGAACAGTGGAATCGTGTTACTCGTCTCATAATCTAGGGGAAATTTCCCCTCCCCCGTAGATTCGGCCCTGGTTTTAGATAGATAAGGCCGAAACTAAAAAAAAAAATGTTCTTGGACCAGGGTCGGAAATACCCCGTTGACCCACAAAGTGTTAATTTATGTTGAATAGGATAGTATTTTTATGATTTGTGGTATACGCTTTAAAATACTACAGCTATAGGGACGAATTAATATATTTTAGAAAGAGAATTTGAATAATATTCTTCTTCTACATTCTTAAACATGGTTTAAAGAATTTTTTTTTTTATGGAATTCAAATTAAAAAAAAAGTAAGACCTTTCAAAACTTTCTCAATAATAAAAAACTAAAGTTTAGTTTCAAAAGTAACGGAATTAATTCATAAAATAGTATGTAGAAACATACATACATTTGTGCATAAATATTTATATAAAACTTTTTAAAAATTCACAAAACTGTAAATTTTTTATTTTAAAATACAAGTTTTATAGAGAACTCATTAAAACATAAAAATCTAAACTAGTACCCATCGTTTTCCTTGCTTTCTGAATCCTCATAACTTTTTTCGTGTTTTTCATTTTCTTCATTTATAAAATGTATACTACACATTAGTAATTTGTGGTACATGGAGTGGAAATACTGAAAGGTTTTTTTTTATAGATTTCCCAAACTATTTATAAGAGGATCTGGCGTAATAAATAGCATCGATAATATATCGTCATTAGTAGCTACACGCGAACACTTTCTAATGTTGTGTAGCCAAGACGGGCAAACATGAAGAGGGAAACGAATCTTACTAATACGTGCATACCAATGAGAGCCACTGCACACGCATACTGGAGTAAAAAGGCCCACTCTCCCAAACGTACGCCACATGCACTCCTCATCATTTGAGTAGCTCACCCGTTTAGTTCTTAGTAGTTATTTAGTTTTCCATTAGTTTCCGATAGCATTTATATCAATTCTTTCTTAAGTCGACTAAGCGGTTATTGCTTTTGATCACATATATCTATATATATGTATGTATTAAAAATGGAATAAAAATTGGTTAAGCATTACACTTTCTGTGAGATCTTAAGTAAAATTTTGGTTTAAAGACTCTGTATGTATTTTTATATCATGGCAGAAACTTTGAGAAGATTTGATATAATCTTTTGCTTTTATTAAAGAACCGAGGGTTTTTACTTGTAATCTAGTTCTACACTTAGTTTTTATCAGATTCTGAACAGCAAAGTCACGTTCAACATTTGCGGAGGAATGTGGAATAGACAATATACCTTGAGTCATTTTAAAAATGTTTGCAGACATCGGGTTGTTCAGTTCGTTTTTAATTAATTTAATTTGTTCCCAAGACTCGCATATATTTGAATTTTTTAAGTTCTCGTGCTCCGTTAGAAAAGGTGTGAGGTAGAAAAAGACAACACCTTTTCCACAAGAAATCGGAATTGCCAATCTTGTAATATAAATCAAATTTAGTCGAAGTTTGTATGAAGTAGAGAAGGAAGAAAGTATTTGTTTAAATAAGAAGAAATTTTTAACCAACGTACATAAATGTAAAACCAATCGAAATATACATTGCGCTGCATTCCTAAATAGTATCAAAAAGGTCTAAGTGATGTCAATGTACTTTTTGGTTTCAAATTGTATCAAAAAAGCACAATTGTGGCAACTTTATCACCACTGCGCTCACTGTCTGTCCATGCTTTTATATGAGCAAATTTTGACATATAACTGTTGCCAACTTTGTACCTTTCGCAACAAATTTAGTGCTTTTAGGGAATTAAACGCGAACATATTTTAGTTTAGTGCTTGGTTCGTTCTTCGGTGCTCTTTTCTAGGCAATCTATACATATAATAAAATTGTAACAGGTCGATGTCTGTACATTATAGATATTAAAGAAAAATTAATTTGTGGGGTCTTTATTAGAGCACCAGAAGCTAAATCAACCATTTTTAGAATTGTTGTCTGTCTGTCTGTCTGTCTGTCTGTCTGTCTGTATGTTTGTTCGCGCATCACTCGAAAACGAATGCATGGATTTGAATGCAGTTTTAACCGATCTATTCCGAGAGGTCTAACTTAAAATATAGGAAGAAAAAAATTAGATAGCTGCCACCTTTTTGAAAATTGGAGTTTAAGTAAATTGATAAGAAAAAATGAATATTGCAATATGGGCGTCAAAAGAAAGAGGCTGAAGAAGGCTTACAGCCAAAAATACTATTTTAGAGTTGCCACCTGTTTGAAAATGTACATTTAATTCAATTTATAAGATAAATTGAATATTGCAATATGCGTATAAAACTGAAAGGGGTTAGGAAATTATATTGCCGAAAATATTTTTAGGNTGATTCTATGGTGGCATTGTATTTATTTTGTTCATTCATTTATTCATTCCAAATGTACGGAAAACTTTTTCCTTTTACTTATTCGAACGTTCTGGATAATCCAAATGCATTATTTTCATTATTCAATTCATAGAATATTCTGACAATTAGCTGGGTGTGCGCATATGTACAAAAGAAGGCAATTGCATGAAAATAAAGCCTCTAGAGAAACGAAGTAAAGTTTTGCAAATTGTTTCGAGAATAAAAAATCATTTTGCAAATTAAATTAGTTAACTGAGTATAGTTGGAAATATTTACAAGTGACATTGCGTGATTACTTAAAATATTTTCACATATATGCAAAAATACCATTAAACACAGGAACATAAATTTGGTGTTTTTATTTGGAAAAATTACGCTATTTTCAGTATTTTGGTGCATTTTTAAATAAAAAACTTGGCAATACTGATCACTAGCCGACCTTCATCGATCGCTCTTTGTTGGGTTCGGACCGTAAAAATGGGAGTAAAAATCAAGTTTTCGTAGTAGATTTGCATTTCTTATTTTTATAAAAAACAATTCATTTCTCCTCGTAGTTATTCTGGGACTAAGAGGCTAAAACTGCCTTTACATGTGTCGATTTCTGTCGACTGGAAAATCGACTGGCCAAAGCATTTACATTTTACGGTTGAGTTGTCATTTACACGGGTCGATATTGGATAAACGACAAAAATCTACTAGAAAATCGACCCGTGTAAAGGCAGCTTAATCCAGCAATAATTATCATTAAAGTTAAAATGTCTGAGTTAAAATTAATAAAAAGTAATTCCTCTCTTTCTTTACTGGGACAATTTTTACATCGGTGGGCAACGACGCAAATACAAAACTTTAGACAAAGCAATCTTTTTCAATCCAGTTCAAATCGGGCGATTGTGAGGGCTTATTTACGGTGGCAATGTTATTTTCCTCTTTCCAGGAACTTGCGTACATGTAGTTTTTTATGAAAAATATTGATCCCTTGAACATTTTTGACGGAATTCAAGTGTATTTGCAAAGGTGCTGTAGCCCACAAATGTAACAATCGTGTCGATAGAAAGATAAAATATTCCTTTTAGTTTGTATCACGAACCCCACCTCCTTTCTAGTTGAAGAGTATATTTGTTGATGCAACAAAACGTTGCAGATTTTCAGTTGAGCGGAGTAGAGGAGAGGTTTTAAATTATTCGACAAAACGGAACAAATCTACTGCTATCGGAGTGAAATCCGAACGATGGCTTATTCTGCATATGGGGCAGGAAACCCAACTCTTGGGGAATTCCCCGATTTGCGGGGTATTTCAGTTTGCTTGGGGAATCGGGGAATGGACCGTTTTTTGTGGGGAGTTTCGGCTCGTTCAGTTCTAGTATAATAAAGTTTCAAATGGCCAAAAATGATCGTTGATTTTTTTAAATTTTGTTTGTCGTATTTGCTTTCATATAACGAATAAACATAATTTATTTTCATATGAAAAAAAACCGCACAAACATTGGCAAAAAAATTCTAAAACCAAAATTTTTAGACACTTGAAATTTGATCTTTTTTATAATAGTATTTAATGGGCTACAAAACGGCATACTCAAAATCTTTCTAAAAAAAACGGAATTAAAAAGGTCGAAGTTTTTACGAAAGTTGGTTGAATTTTTTTCAAGTATTGCACAAAGTTTCGTACTCGGGGAATTTCATTATCGAAATCGGGGCATTTTTAAAAATGAGAAGGCTTCCCTTTATGAAGCAAATTTACGCTCTTTTTTTGGTGCACGAAGTCAGCATTAATTTTTTCGTAACTTTCCATACCCTTCCCTCCGTAAACTGTTTTGCCCTTTCTCTAGCCCTCGCTCGCACTTTAACTGCTTCGCGGGCCAAAATGTGCCCACCTCTGCAATCCTTATTTCTAGCTTCTTAAGCCTCTTGACAGTTTCGCTATAGGCAAAAGCACGTATTTTACCACCTCATGGCTATGAAACAAAATTTTGTGCAAAGTTGCAGGTATATATAACCAAGAGTACTCTTTTAAATAATCATCTTTTGTTTTATTAATCATCTTTTGAAAAGTTTCTAAATTTATTTCATAGGCAGTAGATAGGGCTCTTAATAAGGTACCTAAATTTTTAATGATCTCAACGACTATTCCTGTAATTTTGGAACTTAGATGGAGATTTTTGAAAAACCTAAGCGCAGTATTGCCGTCATTTATTTAAAGATCCGTATCTTTAAATCTAAATTTGATTTCGTTTGCACGTTGTTTTACGCTGGCTTTATGCCATTTCTTTATATGCAGCCCATAACTTATGTGAAATAGATATTCAAAGCAGCGAATCCAGGCATGTAATGTGGATAAACCAAAGTTAAGATTTTCCCCAAGTTGTGCAACATTCGCAGCATTATTATTCATTCACTGCATTTTGTAATCGGCCCATATTTCCAGAGGGTTTTTATTAAATCTACTTACCAGACTTTCCAAATAAATTGATAGCTCATGAGAAAGGCTTCTTTGTTTTCCAATTTTCGCGAACTAGCTCACTCCAAAGACTAAAATCGTCCATTATGTGGTCAGAATCTAACTCGCCAAACTTGTCCTCTGGTATATCTCTTACAAGTTCTGGTTTTCGTTACATCGAATAAAATACATCGATGCATCGAATAATATCGCATTAATCGATACGTCGGAATTTATTCGTTGCATCGAATTGAAAACATCGATGTTTGCGATGCATCGGTTAACATCGCGCATCTCTTCTGTGAATCTGACTAAATTATAAACTAACGCGTAGTACCTCGTCTGTGTTGCCGTTGTGCGACTAAAGTGGCAATTTTACCCTTTTTAGGCGCCAATACACTTTGACCCAACTTTTTGAAAATTTTGACCCTTTTCAGAGATTTTGTTCTAGGAAATGTTAACAGAACCATGCTATTAAAAAATATTTCCTAATGTAAGTACGAAAAAATGCACCACTTAAAACTTTTAAAGGAAATGCAATTCTTATTCTTGCAGCAATCCGATTTCTATGTTTTGTTTAAAGCTTGTCCCGCTATTTTCTTCTTAAATTTAACAGCGGATCGTTCTAGCAGTGAAAAGACTTTATAATACATGTAAATTTGGTTTTGACTTGGAATCTCAGATTTATTTTTTTTTGCATAGTAAAGAAAAGAAAAAATAATATGGTAACCCTTTTTTCGTCAATTACCCGTTTTGCGA
This sequence comes from Rhagoletis zephyria, assembly GCF_001687245.7. Lineage (NCBI taxonomy): Eukaryota > Metazoa > Arthropoda > Insecta > Diptera > Tephritidae > Rhagoletis > Rhagoletis zephyria. Next base: position 7,797 of record NW_016165112.1, on the reverse strand, counting down.
CTTTCTGAAAATTCTTAACGGCAACATTGACCTCGTATCCTCCATATTGTTCGCCTATGTGTTGGTCTAGCTTTGTAAGAGCAAATATGTCTAACCCTGGGATTCTATAAGCGGTCTCTAGTCAATAATAGTGACTTTTGGTGGTGAACTTGGATTTTGAAACTATTTGGTATTCATTACGCTGTCTCACGTCTCTAGTCTCAAAAAAAAGTCACTAATTTGTCACCTGGCTAAGAGCAGGTCTCAAAAATAAAAATATGGAGAAAAAATTAATTGCTTTCCATTTATTAAAAAAAACGCGAATATGAAGCGAGGAAATTTGTTCAATAAGAAATTCATTAGGAAGTAAACCAAAATGCTATAATATCATACAACATTAAAATCTATAGATTATTAAAAAAACATAAAACTAATAAAAAAAGAAAAAATACTAAATAAAAAATATAAAAAATCCTCTACGACCGTGGAGTACTCTAACCCGGACCCTCTCGACCAGCAGCCTAATGCTTTGACCACTCGGCCATTGCGACTCTTCGGGCCCCGCGGCAAAAGGCATACATAAACGGTATCAGTTGACTGTCTGTGTTTGTTTNATTCATTAGGAAGTAAACCAAAATGCTATAATATCATACAACATTAAAATCTATAGATTATTAAAAAAACATAAAACTAATAAAAAAAGAAAAAATACTAAATAAAAAATATAAAAAATCCTCTACGACCGTGGAGTACTCTAACCCGGACCCTCTCGACCAGCAGCCTAATGCTTTGACCACTCGGCCATTGCGACTCTTCGGGCCCCGCGGCAAAAGGCATACATAAACGGTATCAGTTGACTGTCTGTGTTTGTTTTCACCACACATTTTTGGTGAACTTTTTGTGACTCTCTTCTACTGAATAGCCAAATCATCTCAAGTCACAAAAATATTCACTAATTGCTAATCTCAAATTTAGTGACTTGAGATGAGACTGAATTACTGAATCCCAGGGTTAAACGCGTTAATATACTGATATGCCGAGGTTTTGATGACAAACGTGTTAGTTATGAGCAGACGTGGGATCGTTTTCTGCCCATGCCTGGTTATGAGAAACCATTACACTGTATAAACGTTAACCCATTGATTGCGCAAAAACGCGAGATTACTTTACAGTAGCAAATGTAAATTTCGATTGTTACGCAGAGGATGTGCAATTAATGACAGTTATAATATGGAAGTATGTAACCGGGTATATTTTAAGAGAACATTAAAATTTATTGTATTAAAGTTGCCTTATGATACTCAGAAAAAAGTCAGCCAAATATATTTCTCTAAACACATGATTTGATATCTATAACCAAATCATATAACTATAACCAAATCATGAGTTGAGAAAAACATATTTAGTTGACGTAACTAAACTCGTTTCTCAGTGTACTGAATCCTTTATTTGTGATGTCTGTGAGCTTTGCAATGTTGAGTCAGTTTATTCTAGAATCGGCGACATTCCTGGCGCCAAATCAGCTTTAGTGTTTTGCCTTTTATGAAAGTATATATGTAAATACATATAAACCTACATATAAGCAATACATACACAGTGCGTAGGTAACTTCCTCGCAGAGATACGTCAAACCAGTCAGTAAAATTACCCGTTCCTTAACTAGTATGAGCTAAAACGTTTGCTTACTAGTCGGCCTTTGAATTGTCTAAGTAAAAAGTACAACGCAATTAATTGCTTTTCTTACAAATGTCGGCTTTGGCGTCGAGTGATGATTAACGCTTCTAGTTTTTAGATCATAGGTTGCAATCCGCTTAGAGGTGTTAAAGATTTTTCAAAATAAAATCAATAGGGCTGTTCAAGATCTTGTGAATAAGACCTTGCATTTTCACATTTCGGTGAATTTGTAAATTCATAACAAAAAAATGCAAACGGTTGCTATGGTAACTGGCATTAAATTTGCAAATGCAAATCCACAATATCCTCATTTGCACAATATCCTGAAGAGCCCTAATGTAAGTAAATTGATGCAAATTTAAGCATGAATTTCAAATTTGAGAATCTGATTTCAACTTGCATTTGGAAATAAAAACTTGCTCCATAAAAATTAACTGAAATTCAGAAATACATAAAATAATACAACAAAAACCGAAATTAAAAAAAGTATACATTAAAAAAGGCGGGAAAAAATTCCTTGCGCAATAACTTTAGTCTAGGACATCAGGAATGGCACGCTAGTGCTTTGCTCTGTCGCCCACTGCGACTGTTGGAGCGCAGCGATAACTTATTTTTTTCACGGGGGCTATCCCGGCAACTGGTATCATGCTAACAATTGCCATCTCGTAGAATACGGCCATGTTAAAAATACGAATCGCTAACATTGAACATGGATGGAACGTGAAATAGTTGGGCTGGAATGTAAACTGGCGGCATTCTAGTTTACAACTACATAAGGCATGTTTTATTCAACCATCACAAGCAAATAGCTAAATCTTGGCCAAATAAAACGAAATTAGCTTATTTCCTATGTTAGCCAATTTTTGACAGTTGTTTGACTGCAAATAGTGTCAAACTAAGTTTTTGCCTCTTTCTAATTGGCGGAAGGAGAAAATTTCTGATGCTGAATGGCAATGCCTCTTGTTCAATATACAAGCCAAGATAGCTTTTCATAAGCCAATATAATTATGTTGGGTAAGTCCTCCATACAAAATAAGCTAATAGCTTAAATTTCTGGACAAATAAAACACGGCTATTGTAGCTTTTCCTGCAGGGTTGTGATATTTACGGTATATGGTCTTCGCATGCGCGTTTGTGGTGCTCGTAACTTGGGCGACGCGGAAAGTCGTAAACTCAATACAGCCAACATTTCTATGATGTAAATTAGGGCATCAATGACGGAATGGACTGAGAAAAAGAAATGACGTAATACTATTTGGTTAGTCCTTAGTGTAAGGGTAAATTGAAATATTGTATCATTTTGGGCATACTCGGTCAGAGCTTCTTTTAATTAAAACTGTATACTAACCATTATTACTTGTTAAAATATTACTTTTCAAAGGCGCCCAAAAATTACATCTCAGACAAGATTTTGACTGATTTCAGCCTTTTTATTATGCCAAAATTTGTACCTTAGCATTTTCCCAAGTTATTTGTGTTAAATAAGTTTTCTTGGCCCCTGGTACACACAAATAATCGGCGATAATTTATATTCAAGCCCAAAAGGCTAAACCTTGTAATAATTGTTAAATGTTGCTTTTGTTTTATATTGATGTAAGTACTTTTTTAACTGAAATTATTTTTTCATAATATGTGCAAAATATGCATATTGCATATTTTTAATATATTCCTCATCAACAGGTTTTTATTTTAAGAAAAAAAAAATATTTTTGGCAGAAAATGATCTCCATTAGCAAAGTATGGGACATACTCGTAGACGAAATAAAGTCGGGTCTAATGTTAGGTGCAGCTTTTTTGACAGATTTTCCATTGAAAATTATGTCAAAAGCTATAACTAGCACAAGGGTCGATTTTATTTCGACTATGAATATGTCCCAATAAGTTTCGAGAGGTAAAATTATAAAAGTCTTTATATGGGCAAATCTAAAAAACAGGTTACCTTTTTGTTATTTAGCGTTGCTTTTGGATATAATTCATTGACTTATACTTGAAGCCCCAAAAAAAATTTGGATCAATTTGCTGCATAACTTTTTAATTATAGGTGTTTAAATTTAAAAAGATAATGAAAACAAGTGAATTTTTTATGTAATTTTTAAGAGGGGCAAAATTAATTATGTCATAACTTTTGAAGCACACCATATTCTGATTTGAAATTTAATGGGCATTTAGCACTTATGTGTATACTTCATATGTAGTAGGTAAGAAAAGTGTGGATTAAAAAAATAACGAAATGGCAAGTACAGTGAAACCCGCTTAAGTACCCCCCTACTTAAGTACCTAACCCGCTTAAGTAACCAACATTTTTGGACACCGTGAATTTCTAAATATAATATGAAGAAAATCCCTCTCTTAAGTACCTCCCCGCTTATTTAGAAAACCCGCCTAAGTACCTCAATTTTTCGTGCCCCATTTATTTATAGCGAGTGGAGGGCAGTCTCCGTAGATCTGGCCTTGCTGTAAACATGTTGCGCATCAAATAAAGGGACTGTGTTAATCGATTGTCTTATATAAGTCTCCAGAAGTCTTTCCAGAGTCTTGATTAGAAAGGAGGAAAGGCTGATAGGCCTAAAATCGCTAGGTTTAACATGAGAGGCTCTGTCTGCTTTCGGTTTTAACACTGCCTGGACTTCTGTCCAGACTCCGGAAATGTAACCGAGTTTTAGGCAGCTGGTGAAGATGGTTTTAAGTCATGGCTTTGTATTAAAAATGACCATAAAACTGTTTACCAATTACATATTTACTTTCTAAGCAACAAAAGTTACCTCTAAAAACTACGCATCCATCAACCCTTCTCATTAGTGGCACACTTTTTGAATCACCTAGTGTGTTAAGTGTAAGCGTCTCTGCTTACAATTCTTCTCTCTTCCTCGCTTGAAGATTAATATTCTTCAAATTAGTGCTAATCAGTTAATCTCGAGTCAAAAGCATGCTTATTGAAATGTTACATGTGGTACATACTAAGAGCAAATTTAACATTACTAAATCGAATTTCGAGCGATTTCTTTCCTTATTAAGTTTATATATATATATTTTTTTTTACAGATAAATCCAGTACAAAACTGTCAACATTAGTAAAATAGGACATTAGGAAAAATGCCAGCGGAAACGAAAACTGCCACCGCTGCTACCGAGGCTGATACGCCTTCGAAGAATAAAAAAGCGAATACGACCGGAAAAGCTGGACTGGCACGTGTCACGTTGCTTGATGGCTCTCTGCTTGATGTCACAATCGATGTGAGTAGCCTATGAGTTTAGATTTTTAAAAACCAAACCACTATCTTTTCGATACAATTTACAGCGTAAAGCCAAGGGCCGCGACCTGCTTAACACCATTTGTGCTGGGCTTAATATTGTGGAAAAAGACTACTTCGGTTTGACTTATGAAACGCCCGTAGATCCACGCACCTGGTTGGATTTGGATAAACCAGTTTCTAAGTTTTTCCGTAGTGATCCTTGGGTGCTACAATTCGCAGTGAAATTTTATCCACCGGAGCCTGCACAGTTGCAAGAGGACATTACTCGCTACCAGCTATGTCTGCAAGTGCGTAACGATATCCTAGAAGGTCGTTTGCCATGCACATTCGTCACGCATGCTCTGCTAGGTTCGTACCTAGTACAATCGGAGATGGGCGATTATGACCCGAAAGAGATGCCCGATCGCCGTTATTTGAAGGACTTTAAAATAGCACCAAACCAAACACCAGAGTTGGAGGACAAGGTCATGGATTTGCACAAGACTCACAAGTTTGTAGTTTGCTTTCGTTTGATTGGGTTTATACGGGACAAGTTTATTTTAAACTTCTAGGGGCCAAGCACCTGCTGAAGCAGAATTGCATTACTTGGAAAATGCCAAGAAACTAGCTATGTATGGGGTAGATTTGCACCCGGCCAAAGATTCGGAGGGTGTTGACATCATGCTGGGTGTCTGCGCATCGGGGTTGCTTGTGTACCGAGACAAGTGAGTACTGTTTGTAAGACTTTTATTGCGTTTATGTCTAATAGATGTTGGTTGGCTATTGTTCTATTCAGATTACGCATCAATCGCTTCGCATGGCCCAAGATTCTTAAGATTTCTTACAAGCGTCATCACTTCTATATCAAGATACGTCCCGGGGAATTTGAGCAGTATGAATCCACTATTGGCTTTAAATTGGCCAATCATCAGGCAGCTAAGAAATTGTGGAAGTCATGTGTGGAGCACCATACATTCTTCCGGCTTATGACTCCCGAACCACCGACCAAGTCATCACTGTTCCCTCGTTTCGGTTCAAAGTACAGATACTCAGGGCGCACTTTGTATGAAAGTAAGCGGAATCCAATTGATCGTACAGCGCCGAAGTTCGATCGGAGTTTGTCTGGTAGACGTTTGACATCGAGAAGCATGGATGGTATGGTTATCTATAGAAGCTTTTAAAACGGAAGGAAGTGAAGTACTAAAATATTTGTAAAATTTAGCTCTCGCAATGGCCGAGAAGGAGAAAGATGCTCAGAAACGTCACACCATGGGACATCCACCAGAGCATATTCCCGATTTTGATTCACCACGTAGTCGAAGTCCATTGAAAAAGGATAAGAAAGAGAAGGTACATTTTTCGTTTTATTCTCAAAAAACTCCCATTTTTAGGGGATAATTTTTGTCTAAAATTTGTTCTCCAGAAGAATATTTTGTTTATAATTTCATTTTATTTTTTAAAATTAACTGACAACATTTATTTCCTTCCTTTTTCTCGGTTTGTTTTCTTTCTGTAATTAATACCTCACAAATTTTCCCAAAATCACTAACAACAACAAAACATCAACCAATAAATCGTCGCACACCGTAAATGTAATGTAATAAAAACAACTACACACTCAAAACTAAAACCGAAAATCTAAAATGTGCGCACTCTCCTTAACTTTAAACGCCTTTTCTTTTCGACGCCTTTGCAAAAATCCTAATAATGGTTTACGAAAAATTAATATGCTGCAAATAAAAAAATGGCAAAAATAAAAAAAAAACGATAAATATTTGTAAATGATTGTTTCTCATTAACATTTAATCCCAACTAACCAACTAAACTCTTGATACCATGCACAAAACACCAACACCAACAACAAAAACAAAACAACCACAAATATTTGATCCAAAAAAACTCCAAATCGTAGTTGAAACGTGAATCGAGCACTGGTACAGCTTCCGCCTCTTCGCAGAGCTCACTCGAAGGCGATTATTCGACCCATACCGGTGCTGATGTGGCAGCCGGCGAGTCAGCTTCGGCCGTCGCCTATTTTGGCAAGGATCAGGTTAATTTCATTTTCAACAGTCAATTTCTATATCTCCATATTTACTATAGCTATTATCGTATACATACATACATACATAAATACAATAATTTTCTTGAACTCAGTTCCTTAAGTTAGAAGTTTTTATTGCCTTATTTCCTTCTTTATTTATCTATTTTAATTAGTTGTTATGTATTTTTTGATCTCAGCTTTATGTGTCTTGTTATTTTACATTCTTGTCACTCAGAGTCCGTGAATCAATCAAATCAGTATTATTGATATTTGGTAATTGGTGTCGAATTTGCTCGATAATTTAACGCTTTACCTAGTCAGTACGCTTAAAAAAAGAATTTTTGCTTTAGCCTAAGTCAATTTACAAATGAATTCAAGCATATATGAACCCAAAATATTTATTCTGTACTTACCTATGTACATACATAAAGTAGTCTCAAATGTGATACATTTTAAAATAAAAAAGCCTTAATCCTTAATTTTAAGGTACAAGGCTACATAGCGTACCACCAAATTAATGAATAAGCGACCATTATTTTAAAGTTAACCACATCTGAGGCTATTTTAAGTAGGTAAGTAAAAGTTTTCCATATGTATGTAGTTGTAGGGCTGCTCAAATAAGGGTAGTGTGGTACAATCTATTTAGTACGATTCACGTTGCTTTCATTCTTTACTGTGTTTAGGAAAACTCCATAAATGGGATTTTGGAATTATAATGACATTTCTAAAGCTTCGAATCCGAACATACAATTTTGTTTTTAGAATAAAAACACAAAACACCTTTTAATAGTTTTATTTAAAGCCAAAGAAAGAGAAAAAACTTGAAAAATAATACAAAAATGTAAACTCACAATATATTCAGTAGCGAGA
>NW_016165111.1:6588-28856 GCF_001687245.7 Rhagoletis zephyria | reverse complement strand
CACTCATCATGCCTGTGCTGGTGTAAGGCACGGAGGCATGGACAATGAAAGCATCTGATGAGGCGGCTCTTGGAGTTTTCGAGAGAAAGATTCTGCGAAAGGTTTATGGACCTTTACGCGTAGGTGATGGCGAATATCGCAGACGATTTAACGATGAGCTGTATGAGCTTTACAACGATATAGTGCAGCGAATTAAAATTCAGCGGCTCCGCTGGCTTGGCTCGAATGGACAGAAACGCTCCTGCTCGGAAAATATTTAAAGCGGGGCGCGATGCTGGTAACAGAGGAAGAGGAAGGCCTCCTCTGCGTTGGAAAGACCAGGTGGAGAAGGACTTGGCTTCACTTGGCTTTTGAATTTATTTAAATTATCTTAATTGTGGAGTAGGTACAGTGCGTCGCACAGTGTCACCAAACAGTTAAAGGTGCCTCCATTTACGTTTTTGATTTGTGCAAAAAATGGTACCCCATATTAAAGCTAATGATTTAAATAAGATGCAACTACTTTTTTATTACGAATGAGAGAGCGAACTACGTATTGGGGTGCCGTGGGAAAGCCGTATTAGTGTTATCCTCTTTTACTTTTAGCAATAAGTTTTCTAAAAATTAAGTAAAGTAAAACTGAAAAGCGGTAAGCAGTGCGCGCTTCCTCTCATCAGCACCTGGATTCAAGCCCTGGTCAAAGCAACATAGCAAAAAAATATAGAACAAGTAAGAAAGTCTAAGTTCGGGCGGAGTCGAACANGCGCCAATCTATTATTATTAAAACTGAAAAGAAAATGAAATTAAAAACAGAAAAAAATATTAAATCTTAAAAAAGAAAAAATTATAAAATAACTTCGATACAATTAAATAATAAAGGAAATGTTTCTTTTTGAAACAATAAAATCTAAAAAAATTATAAAACAAGTTCTTTAAAATTAAATGAAATTAAAAAAAATATTTCCCTTTTGAAAATATTATAATCATAAAATATATTATACGTTTAAAGAGCTTTATAAAGTGACATTTTCGTACACATTTTTTGATTCATAAAGCAGATAAAGTCTTATATGTTTTTTATGAGTTTGGGTGTAAAAGAAATTTAAATTGAAAACGAAAAAAAACTAAGTTCCAAAAAATTTAATGAAATTATTAAACATTCCTTTTAAAGCAATGAAATTTTAAAATTAAAAGAAAGCTAAATTAAAAAAGAAAAAAAATTCAAAAAAAGAAGAAAAAATATTTATATTCTCAAAAATTAAGTGAATTAAAAACGGTTTTTTTTGGTCAATAAAATCCAAAAATTAAATTAAAATAGAAAAAATAAGAGACAAAAAATTACATAAGTTTCTGAAAATAAAATGTAATAAAAAAAAAATACATATTCTTCTTTTGAAAACAATAAAGTCTTTAAATTAAAAAAAAACTTTAATTAAAATGAACGAGAAGAAATTAAGAAAAATGAAAAATCTGCACCTCCCGAGAACTCGAGACTCGGACCTCTCGAAGGCACGCCAGTGCTTTGCTCCCTCGGCCATTGCGATTGTTGGAGCAGCGCGAACTTTCAGTCGAAAGATTTTTACACCATGAAAGTAACTTGCCAGCCTTTCGTGCCAGAATAAACAAAAGCTTTCAAAATATCTAGCCGTTTTCTTATAAAAGACTTTCAACTATCTTAGCCAGAATTGCCCTGATCAAAATATGCTCTGCTGAAAGCATGTGTGACGACCAGAATTTAAAAGAAATCCGCGCGTTACACAATAAAAGAGGCGCCGCCAACTACTATGGGATAAATCTCCTAGAAAATATTTATAAGTTAATTGTTCATAGACTATTTTCTTCTTTTTACCCAATCTAGCCTTGGTGCAACCAAAACAACAGAATAGTTTTTAAGTTCATGTATCCACAATAAATTTGACGTCAATCTATCATTCGTGAGTTGCGTCAGCGAAAAGTCGCTCAGTTTGACGTCAATCTATCATTCGTGAGTTGCGTCAGCGAAAAGTCGCTCACATCTGTAGCCGATAGTATGATCACTGCTTCATCTTCAACATATCATCTGCCTTCATCGCTACTGTAGTTTTCATTAAATGCATAAATTGAAAATTTTCTACATTGCTTTTTTCTTTACTGATGGTCGCAATAGGTGTGTTAACTAGTGGATGCGTACACTCATTTATACGTACGGTGACCATATCTTTGAATTCAAAATACAGTACGCAAACTTATTATGTATACATATATTCATATTTTGGTAAGTGACCTTTAAAGGAACGCAAATATTAACAGAAGGCTACAGACAAAAGAGGGGCGATACAGCCACATATAGCGCAAGAGCTGTAAATAGCTAACGTAAGGCCAATTATTTTCTAAAAGGCTCACAGTATGGTGGCGGACGCTGGACAAAACTACGTCGAAAAGTAAAAAGGAAAGAATGCATTACCTTTCACCACCCGCAAAGCTCATGGAGCTGTTTCTGTCCTTCTTGCGATAAATTCCAGTCTTGATGAAATAACGCTGGGGTAAAATCTAGCCCGCCCTGAAGAGGTCTTCAATTTTGACATTAGAATACTAGATACTACTTTTCTGTAATTAAATACTAAATCCCCGCTCACTAATCTCTAAAGAATAGTTCTAAACGATTTGGCTACGCAATGCACAAAGAAAGTAGCCTGGGGTCCCGGGAATGGCATTGCCAACGAGCTGGAAAGGAGAGAAACTAATATTTAGTCAAACATCTTTTTTACGATTTCCCAGTGGATTAAGAATCCATTGCACTGTATCGCAATGGGTCTTCTGGCAGAAGCGAGGCCATCTATATTCCCTAAAGAGAGTGGAAGTCAACGCAACTCAACCTAATGTATTGTGAATGCCTGCCGAGTAGTATTTATCACCCACGGAAAAAATATGATTTGTAAAATCTTCATTTTCTGATTTGTTTTTGCATTTTCTGATGCTCTGAAACATATAGATGTTATCATATATAACATCGTTTCAAAAACATACTTTTAGAGATGAAGCTTTGAAATAAAGGACAAAATAGATTAAAAAAAAATATAAATAAAGACATAGGATAACAACTCGAGAAAAAGAACTGTCATTAGAAATAAAGTACGGATGGTCACCGTATTTATACTACTACATGCGATGGAGTAGGGCATTTAGACTTTGGATGTTTGTATATTTGTGCAATTCAACAGCCGCACAAATTTCATAGCGCATACAACCCAAATATACAGCATGTGTGGCATGAAATCGGTGCACATCATCAAGTGGAACGAATAACAAAATTGCGCTGCTGCCANAATATACAGCATGTGTGGCATGAAATCGGTGCACATCATCAAGTGGAACGCATAACAAAATTGCGCTGCTGCCATCNGAAATAAAGTACGGATGGTCACCGTATTTATACTACTACATGCGATGGAGTAGGGCATTTAGACTTTGGATGTTTGTATATTTGTGCAATTCAACAGCCGCACAAATTTCATAGCGCATACAACCCAAATATACAGCATGTGTGGCATGAAATCGGTGCACATCATCAAGTGGAACGAATAACAAAATTGCGCTGCTGCCATCCACTAGCTCAACGCCGAAAGTGCCTCTACACAAATTGTCAATATTTCGCTAATACATAGTAGAAATCTTATTCGCACATATACGCATATGTATTACCCGTAAACGTACCTTGTAGGAAACCCCGAACTAGTGCATTAAACTTCTAGTTCCGTACTAAATCTTCATCGCCAAAAACGAATCAGTCCGATAATAACTAGATCTTCACCAGTTCAAAAGCAGCGAGTTATGGTAATTTTAAAAAACTATTTACTACTTTTCAAACCTACACTTGCGATCAGCTAATTAAGCCAACAACTTTTTGATCAATTTCGGCTATTTTTCTTTTATCTTTATTTATTTATTATTTTTTCGTAAAATTTATTATATAACAAACAATATACAAATCCACATTTCAAACTTTGTGAAAAAATATAAACAACCTGCAAAGTTTTATATAAATTTTAAACTTTTTTATTATTATTTTTTGAATTATTTCGAGAGTGAAGTTTTATATCAATTTTATAAAATTGTATACTTAAAATATTCTGAAAACAATTAGAATTCGGATTTATATGGCGTTTGTTATATAATGAACTCGACTTTTATGAAAAATAAATAAACAAAAGAAAAATAGCCAAAATTGATAAAAACGTTGCAGGCTTAATTAGCTGATCACAAGTGTACATATCGGTAGGTAAGAACATATAGAAATGTATATTTTGATGTAAGAAGCAAGAACAATTTTCGAAAGGACCGAACTGCCCATGATAAAAACATTACACAAGGTAAAACCATTGAGAGGCAACGCGGTGTGCTTGAACCAAATTAAATTCAAAAGTTTTCTAACCCCGGATTTTCCTGTAGGATGTGTCGCGAGAAAAGTCTATTTTAGTAACGCTGACTCATTCCATCATTTAAATATTCTTAAAAAGTCTTTGGCTAATACGCGGAAATAGAAAAAGGAAATACGCAGAAAGTCAGTAAGTATACAAATAATAAATCTATTGATATTTAATTTTACAGTAATATTTTTTATTACATAACAACACAAACATTAAAAATGTTTGAGAAAAACGAGGTCAAATGCCAAAAAATCCCGTTTTTTGTAATATCTTAGAGGCTATAGCAAAGAAAAAAAGGTGATAGAACTTTCCACTTACGCTTAAATTGAAGCTAGAACTCTCGACTACAATCCCTGAAAACACTTTAATACCTACTATAAAGTGACGCATCCGGCTCGCAAAAAATTGAGCGCCCCACACGCCTGCGGAGCCGGCCTTTATACGAGTCTCTAAGAAATCGCCTCCGCTTTTCACAATACTTTCTCTAAGCCTAGATCGCTTAGAAAGTTCCATAGCGTTTTCGGGGATAGGGAGTGAATGTGCTTCGGCTGTGGCCACATTGAGCCTACACTTCTCTCACGTCTTCTGCTGACTGCATCACACTCGATGAGGATATGGAGTGGTATTTCGCTCGAAGAGTCTCAGAACCGGCAAAGGTCATGTGACCATATCCCCAATTTATATAGTTGCCCCCTTCACCTGCAGTGTCCTATAAGGAAACCTTTTAATATTCTGAGTTTCCCCATTGGGAGGTTAATTAAACACTGGAATCTCCTCTTGTTATACCCTCCCAGTAGACCCTTTGCCTGACGCATTCCTACCGAACTATGCCAGTTCAAGTTCCACAAATTGTTCCTCTCTGTCCTGAGCTCCTCCTTTATAGTATTGGGACCCACTCCCATGAAGGGATTGGTGCTAACTGTAGTCTATCTTGCGAGACATTCTGCTGCTTCGTTCGCCTCTATTTCCATATGACACACGTCAGTCTGATGTTATTGTGCCAAACAAGGGAGTTAAGTCTCTCTATGCACTCAGGGACCAGGAATGATTTGATTTCAAAGGATAAAAGAGCCTTGCCGCCTGACTATCACTTAGAATTATAATGCTCTCATTACGGAATCTTCTAATTATGATGAGCTCCGCACACAAATAGATGGAGAAGACTTCTGCTTGAAATATGGTTAGGTATTTCCTCCTAGGAATGGAAATCCTAGGTCCAAAGATTTCGGCCCCTATTCCCTCTGGTGCCTTTGAGCCGTCTGTCTACCAATGCAGTGTTCTATCCCGAAGGAGTCTCCCGAAGGCGGAGATACTCCACGTTGCTTTATTTTACATTTATACTACCGGATAACGTAACATATCTGGTACTCCTTGACCCTTTACATGCGTGCATGGAGTGGGCGCGATTTACGCGACTTACTCGTACATACATACATATCTATATCTATGTATGTATGTACGAAAATATGCAAATTCTTTCGTACTTACCCACACGCGCGTAAACTCATGTAAGCCCATTTTAAGTGTGCGTGCCTAATCTGGTAGCAAACTTATCACAATCTCATCTGACATTTGCAAATTGTCGTTGACACACATATTCTAATTCTTGTCAATTCGCCAGTTCGACAATTGCACGTACGTAAATACATATGTATGTATGTAGAGATAATTGTAGTGACTGATTCTTTGAAAAAGCATTTTTCGTTTTTGCCTTCAGGCCGTCCACAATATGGACGTTGCTCAACGTGTAGTCGCCTCCAATTGCACTTGTACGTTGCATGTTGCCATTTGCCCTATGTAGAAACCCTGTGGGGAAAATCTCTAGTTTTGAACTGGTGCGCTTCTAGAACACGATAAATCTCTTTTGCATGCAAGCAACTGGCGAATTTAATACAGCGATGTCATAGAAATTGGAAATTGTCCCCCGCTGCATTACCTTTTTTAAAGTCAGAACCAGTCCTAAATTCGACATATGGGATCTACTTCGCTTTGCACCCCATTTTCTATAGTTTCGAACCAGTTGTAAACGAAAAAAGTAACAAGGTGTTTTCTTTTAGGGTTACCATGGTAGCAATTTTTAGTTATTTGCAGAGAAATGTATTTTCAATCTGAAATCAAATTTGTTTGAATGAATGTAAATTAAATTTTGCATTTGAAAACACGTTTACATACCTTTGGCTGTAGCTGAATTTTCAGAGGTGCTGACTGTTATTGGTTATGTTCCAGAAGGTCCCATAATGTTAAGATGTTAACACAAATATTAGTTTTGTGTTACCAAACTATGAAAAAGCATCTGCGAAGTGCAGACTGAAAGCGTATTTGAACGAAAAACCCGCCAAGCAAAAGTTTATTTAAAGTAAACAAGCCCCCCGCTGCATCCCTTTTTCAGCAGTTTCGAACTAGTTCAAAGTTCGCCAGATGAGATCTAGTTCGTTCTGAATCCTTTTTTCTATAGTTTTGAACCAGTTCTAAATTCGTCATTTTAGATATAGATTTCTAAAATTGTTTTTTAAAAGCACCACATATCGCTGCTTTTGAACTGGTTGCGATCTAGTTACTATCGGACTGGTTCGTTTTTGGCGATAAAGATCTAGTACGGAACTACAAATTTGGTTCACCAGTTCGGGGTTTCCCTGCAGGGAATATACAAATGCAGTACAAAAATATCGTAAATACATGCATGCACACATACATACACATAGTAGTGCTGGTGTGAGTTTGCAGAGTACACACATTCGTTGGTGTCGATTTTTGCGTGGTCGCCGCCATTCGAAGAGTCGCCTTTGATGTCATAAATTTGTTGCATTGTGCCACTTAAAGCTGACGTTTTTAGATTTGCTATTGGCTGGTGTGTTCTTTTCATGCTCTACCAATTTAAAATGGAAAAACAATTTCATCAAACAGTTTTTTGTACTTATTAATTTTCCTTAGTTTCTATTTTATGTGCGAACAATAATCATGATCACGATGACAATTCGTCTGACAAAAGCCTAATGAATTCTATTTTTCTGGCACTCTGCGTGGGAGGTGTGAATGACTCATTGACACATAAGTCAAAAAAGTTGAAATTGAACGGGGGTGAGCGCGAAATAATAAATATGGAGGATTTCCAAGCTTCATAGGAAATATTCAAAAGTAATGCAGTTAAATTATGAAAATCCGAATGGGCTTTCAGTTTTTTTTTTTAATATTGTGAGGGTAGTTGCAATCATTTTAAGTAAAATAATATTTTCCAGCTTAGGGGTTGTGGAACCGTTTCCATTTTGAAACAATGATGTTTATCCAATTTTCTATTGCAGTGGAAAAGAAGTGTTAGTAAAGCTCCAAGGCTTATCTCAAACCGTTTCTCAATCACTAGCTACTATCCGATTGACCTTAACGCCTAGAACGTCATGGACTTGGTATGAGCAGCAGCTTAGATCTGGTCATTTGTCGGGAAATCAAATGCTGGGATGTTATGCTCCCGACGTTATTCTTCAGTGCTCTTTAAAGCATATATTACGACGTTAGCCTGCATATAAAAGCCTATAAAAACTGACTTCCTCTCCATATGACCAGATTATCTTGAGGTCCTTTATTGCTTTTAGCCTTTATGACATAATGTGCTTAAAGGTTACCGTTATCCGATTTTAGAAGATATTGCGGTAGATCAGTTATGATCTGCCCGTGGAGCGAAGAAATTCTGGGTCGAAAGCACGAGGAAAGGAATTCACTTCTCTATGAGTAACCATCGCGACTTCCAGGAATATAACTTCAAGTGGCCTGTGGAAATTATTTCAAATTTAATTTACACGCTGATTTAAAAAATCTGCCATGTCAACATTGATAATTTATTAATTTCTTTCATTTATATGTTTTAATCTATACTTACTGAGGGTAAATTATAATCCAATTGTTAGTGCCATTCAGATCATGTATATCCAGATAAAGTGATCCTAGAAAGTGTAGATGTTTTGAGAGCTCTACTCTTTCTTACCCTTTATCACACAATCTGTACTGTTAAAAATGTGATATACAGCCATCGTCAGAAGTATGAAAACCCTGGCGCTTCTTTATTTATCTATATTTTCCATATGCAATTTTTATTATTTTTTTAATAAAAATATAGTTAGTTTTTGGTATTTTTTTAACCTTATACATATTAAACAATTTTATTGTTTGAAAATTATTGTGGAAAAACAATAATAAATTATAAATGGTGGAATTTAGATTTCTTCACTGGGATTGGATCCAACGACCCCAGCTTCCAAAGCCAGTGGTCTACTTATATCTGTTCAACTGTTCAACTAATATCTAAGTTTGCCTTATAAACTGTTGTTGCTTTTTCTGCTTTTTCCATATGTCGACCCAACCGCAATATAGGACAGCTAGAGTACCAAAAATAGTGTGAAAGTAATGAAAAAATGGTAAAAGCAGAATGTACAACAACGGTGACAGTGTACCAAATTAACAAAGTAAGTATCAGTTGGAGCGAGGCCGAACTTTATATACCCGACGCACGTATTAAATATAGTTTTTTTCACCTTTCTTTAAACTATGTACATGAAAAGCTGAGAGTTTCCTCCGATTTCAAACATTTTCGATAATATGCTCAATTTGACTTAATGATATATTTAAATAAATGAACGTGGCTTGGTAGAAGTAGGCGGTGTCGTTCCTTTACATATAATAAAATTTATACAGGCCGATGTCTGTACATTATAGATATTAAAGAAAAGTTAGTATGGGGGGACTTTATTAGAGCAACAGAAGCCAAATCAAGATTTTTTAGGATTTTTGACTGTCTGTCTGTCTGAGAGAGTTGCCACCTGTTTGGAAATTGCAGTTTTGCTAAATTGATAAGATAAATTAAATATTTCAAAAGGCTCACAGGTGAAAATTTTTTTGGGGAATGTTGCCACCCGTCTGAAAAATTTTAGTTGTTTTTAGTTAATAAGATAAATTAAATATTGCAATATGAGTATTAAAATAAAGAGATTTAGGAAAGTTTACTGCCGGGAATATTTGAAAAAATTGTATTCATTTAAATTGAAAAAATAACTTAAATATTAAAATCTGGTGTTAAACCAAACGGGTTTAAGAAAGCTTACTGTCGAAGATATTATTGAAGCGGGTTGCCACTTATTTGAAAAACTTAATTCAGTTCAATTTACAAGATAATGGAGATATTGTATTAGTACACCTTTGAAGAAAGTCGCGATGGCTGCGTTTCTTTATACATTCCAGATAATCTCATTTCACAGCCATAATAAACAGAACGTTTGAAATATACGTTAACATATCACCAGGAAAGATCTAAAGAATAAGTAAACAAAAAAGTTTATTCCAAACGTTCAGAATGAATAAAGAAATTCAGCCGATATGTAGACTTGAGTTATAAGATTATAAATTGAATTTTCATGAGATAGCCGAGTAGTATGAAAATAAAGAATGCCTCATAAATTGATAATTTGTTTGAAAATCTCCCTTCTTTATTTTATTTTTCAAGAGCGTGGCTATACGAGTCTTGGGAGAGAGTAACAACCCAAAAATACTTTTTTCATGCAATTATTGATATGAAATATTAATTTATCTGTAATTAGGATGTTAATTTACTAGCCAAAGCATTGGCTGCCAAGCGTTCATTGCAACAAGCATACTTTTAACGTGCGTTCTGCAAACCAACGCCAACGCCAAAGTCAACGAGAAAGTTCTATGTGGACCGGCCTTTAAACACCTTTTAATTTTTATTGATTGAATAGTCACAATGAAATTTGTCAGCTACATACATATGTGAAGTGATTGACAGTCATAATTTACATATATATTGATCAACCAGTACCCTTTTTAACAGAGATGACTTACCTTCTAGAACTTTTCGAATCAGTTAAAGAAAACGTAAAAGGTAGTACAAAATATTTCAAAGAAGTACATTTAACTGTACTTCGAAGTACGAAGTACAACGGCTCAAAAAGAAGTGCTGTACTTCCGAAAGAAGTACGGTTGGTCACATTACGTATGAGTAACATTTGCCATGTTAAAGTGTGAATTTTTTTCATTCGCAATGCAAACTTAAAGTGAAAATATCTGTGGAAAATTACCTTATCTACAAAAAATGGCAAACAGATCCGTAATCTGCGACCCAAAATTAAGTTTACATGTCTCAGCGTTTTGCCGACGCTCTGGGTCTAAGTTATTTTAAAAGAGTAGATATGCCGAATTTTAAGAAGATTGAATAATATTTAAAGTTTGTTTTGTGTTTTTTTCAACTTTGTAAAAGAAGGCAAAAAACAAATCAATCAAACTGCTTTTATTGGGAAATTGAGGTTTCACAAATCTAAAATAAAAGTTTTTAAAATAAGTGATAACACAAAATTTTTTCAAACAATTTTACTTCATACAAAATAAAAAAAATGCAATATTAGTATTCACGAATTTTAAAATAAACATTGGCATTTCTAGGCATTTCTAGGCATTTTCTTCCAAATAAAATGCACTGTCTAAGATAAAACGTGAGTGAATTAAACCTCCACTTGGCTTACAATTTTTAATAAATGATCTCCAATATGGACTACACTAAAAATTCACACGTGTCCCTCTTATCGGATTTTTTTTTATAATAAAAAACAATAATTTTTGTGTAAGTTTTTGCTTTGTTAGTATTCGTGGTTATTTTTTTATTTCCAGACCTCAAGTTCACACAGAAAAGTGAAATAAATTCGCAGAGCTTCTGTAAATATATCTTGCTTCAAAAAGCATGTTCTTTTTTCCCATCCAT
Organism: Rhagoletis zephyria; assembly: GCF_001687245.7. Classification (NCBI taxonomy): domain Eukaryota; kingdom Metazoa; phylum Arthropoda; class Insecta; order Diptera; family Tephritidae; genus Rhagoletis; species Rhagoletis zephyria. The sequence goes on along the minus strand of NW_016165111.1, from coordinate 17,714 downwards.
GGCAGAAGAAATAACGTAGATTTTCCCATATAAAAGTTAGTTGAAATTTTTTTCGTATTTGGTAATAACTCATATAATAGTGTAGTAAATTTGAAAAATAAAGTACATTTTTATTGTTCAAATGTCCCACCTGTGATTGCGAAATACCACATATGTACATACAAAAATAAATTCTTATGGGTTATTAAATAATAATTTAAAACTTATTTATTATAAATTACATGATCTGACCAGTTTGAATTAAAATCTGAGGGCCCTACTGGGAAGAATGGCAAAAACATCTTATGTATACATGTGTGTATGTAAAACATGTATCTATTCGCTATTTAATTTTGTAATAATTTATAAGTATGTATAAATAAATGTTTGACAATGTATATTTTCAAATATCAACTGACAGTACGTGGTTTAATAAAAATAAAATTTTAAAATCATACTTGAGACCTCATGATTTTAAAATTTAAAACAAACATTTAAAAATTTCATTTGAACATGCAAATTTTCAATTACCAAACGATCGTTTTAATAACCGATTTTAAAGTGTGTATTAAAAACAAAAATATATATTTTAGAAGTTGAATTGTAAATGTTCGTTCTCATAACTTAAATAAATATTGTAGGTGCAAAACCTGGCCTTAATCGTGTTTAAAAGTAAATCGCTCTATACAAATTTGTAGTCGTTGTTGGGGATATCTGGATCATGCAACAACACTCCTCAAACACTCTTCAAAATCAATTGATAGATACAAGTAATTTTTAGCAAAAGAAAACCGAGTTCAACTCCCATATAAAAAATATATATATATGTATATATCTCATGATCCACAGATCGGATCTCAACCAGATTAGTATGAGACACTACCTTTCCGATGCAAAAAGAATGGTCGAAATCGGTTGACGTGGTCCAAAGTTATGCGGTAACATACATAAAAAAAAAAAAAATAAAAATAAAAAATATTCCGACGAACTGATAACCTCCTCCTTTTTTGGAAGTCGGTTAATAAAGATGACAAGTCATTGACCGAGTTTTTCAGTACTGTCACATGTTTATTAAATAAACCACATATTAGATACTGTAGTATAAAAAGATATGTATGTACCCTTAATAGTTGGATCTAGCTATCTACTTACCATTGTTTGCATAGAGACAGATAAACTCAGAAAATGCTCAAAATTGTTACCGATCACTACAAGTAAAACTCTATTTTCCAAAGTTTTTCCCGTACCACAATTTTGGTAGAGTATTTGAGGGCATTTTGGTAGACAAGATATTTTTGATGCGGCAACACCGCTTATTACACCACTCAATGATATCTTAGTTCCCCACTGTCTTCAGACCGTCGCTAACATTAAGCTTTGCATGAAAAATATAGTTGTCTTGACCCATGCTGGCGAACACGAGCCTTTCGGGGTGTAAATAGACATAGACATCTTGCCCTTGAGCAGATTGGGGAAAATACCTTCGAAATGTTTTAATAAAAGATACTCGGAAGACATCATTCTACAAAGTTAGCACAAAGTCCTCTCATCGGGTATAATAAAGTGAAAATGAAAGCATTTTCAATTAATGATAAAAGAAAGGATATCTTAAAATATAGTAAAACGAAATTCTGCTGATGTGATAATATGGTCTAAATTTAAGATTTTTCAAAGCAAAATGTTCAAACATGTATGCTCAATGGCTATTTTCTTTAAAGTTACAAAAAATCTTCCTTCCACAATCGTATTAAAAGTTATTATAAGTGCGTATTTAGAAAATAATCGAGGTGAAAATTGTGGAGCATGCGATATTTATCCGAGTTTGTCACTTTGTGAATTTCTCAACGTGGCTACATGCATGGGCAGTTGTAAGGTTCGTTCTTTGTCTTCCTTCTTTTATGCCGGGGTTACTCATACGCAGTGTACCGCTAACCGAAAATACATGCAAATGCTGACCTAATTTAATATTTACTCGTTTTCGAAACCCTCCATGGATTTGCAATTTTATTATTAAGCCATTGTTGATATCCTGCGGCAAGATTGTGCCGTACCGAGTCATTTACTGACAACCAGTGATAAAAGTAACAAAAGTAAAAACAAAAATATACCAAAACTATCTACAAGCCTCCAACGCGCTGAACGAAGCGTGTGAAATGTTCATTTGCCTAATAGCAACTTGTAATGCAAACCTGTTCCATTTACTAATGCATGTACATATATGCATACATACATATGCACATCAGCGTAGGTGTGCGTGTGCATGCTGCCATGTGGAATCCAACATTTGCCACATTTTCCCATAATGACAGATGTCAGTATGTATTCGTGGCGCCACGCAGCTCGTACTTGCAACTGTGTACATACCCCGTGATATCGCTACTCGTATTTGTTGTTAGCAACAGAAAACCTGCCCTGCCAAACCGTTCTAAGTTTAGGTAAGTAGGACGAAAGCATTCATTATAAGGTGGCCTGAATTTTGTGCACCAACAGTCAAGTGTGCGCCCATGGAGCACTGCGGCGAAGTGTGTCGGCACTGTTTTGTTGGTCTATTGCATAGGGCTCGCTGTCGTTTGACAGGTATCGCATATCGGCTGCCCTACTGCTGATCCTATTTCCATTACGTTGGAGACATTTTGGCGCATTTATGTGTCAGTGTCGCCAAAGAGCCCCATTGAGTTAGACTGCTAATGTGTGTACTATGTACTACGAACTAGCTGCCGCTAATAAGATGCCTACAACAACTGTTCGCTCCGCTCCTTGAATGACTTCGTGTTTCGAAAAAAGATACCGAAAGATGACGTTGTAGGAAGGAACAAGGAACGAACGGCGTGGTAGCTGGGTTGATTTTTGCAAGGTGCGAATCGTATTTCACGGAAATTACAATGAGCTGTTCATTTTAGCGAAAACGCGCGCATACACATTAAAAAGAGGGTATATATTTTGTAACGATTATCCTTGAGTTCTTGACGGATTTCCCAAAATCCTCTGAGTTCGTATCGCTGGATTGTTAAATAAACGCTTAAGATGACCAATTACAGTACAATTAAATTTCGTGTTCAACAAACACTTTACAAAACTTGCTAACACAATTGATCTGTGTTTAACAACTTAAGTTGTAGCTTGCTGTTTCGCTACTGACTTGGAGTGTGCTGTAGCAGCGTCCTCATATACGTGCGATCGCACTCATGGCAACTCTAGAACGTTCTGCCGTTTATGGCATATTCTATCATACCTGCAGGGAAACCGCGGACTGACTAGTGAATCAAATTTCTGGTTCCGTACTATATCTTTATTGCCAAAAACGAACTAGTCCAATTGTAACTAGATCTCCACCAGTTCAAATCCACCGAAATGTGGTACTTTTAAAAAACTATGTAAGTTAACTTTTTCATTAGAAATCTATATCTAAAGGTCTGATTATGCATACTTCGCATGACCTCGCACAACCATTTGTGCCAGTGCAATAAAATGTAACTTAAGAAAATGTGAAGCAAAATTTAAACTCAACAGATCGCTAAGTTTTTAAGAGTTCAGCTAATTTCTGGGTAATGGAATACATACGAAATTACAGTTTGAAGTTTATGCGAAGTTGTGCGAAGTTATGCGAAGTATGTATAATCAGACCATAAGGTTACGAATTCAGTACTGCTTCGCAACTGTCGAAAGAGGGACGCAGCACGAACTATGTAGATCTTTTGTGTCGAATTTACAACTTTTTCGGGACAATCGAAAAGGGATGCAGCGGGGCCTTGTTTACTTTACATAGATATGTGTTTAGCGATTTTTTCGTTCGAATACCCTCGCACTCTGCACTTCACATATGCTTTTTCATAGTTTGGTAATACAAAACAAAAATTTGTGTTAACGTTTTAAAATCTTGGGACCGTCTGGAATCTAACCAATAACAGCAAGCAACTAAAGACTGGTTTCACTATGTTATATTTTGACGCAACTTTATCTCCTTATCTTTACCGATGATATTATGCACCGATTTCGCAGTGCATGTGCATGACTAAAAACCTGTCGTCATCCAAATCAAACGATAAACCGCTTTTTGATCCCATTTGGCAATGTGCTTTCATTTATTATGACAAATGCCACCGAATTTGACATAGTGAAAACCCGCCTTAAGCTACAGCTAAAAGTAAATAAACCTACACTTCTTATAATCATTCAAGCAAATTTAATTTCAAATTGAAAAACCATTTCTTTGAAAATAATTTAAAATCGCAAAACTCACAAGAACCAAAAGGATAGAAAAATCATGAACTGGTTCGGAGCTATAGAATTTGGGACTGGCTCGGTTAAAGGGATACAGCGGGGGAGGGGGGGGGTAAATGACACTTCCTAGGACCACGCCAGGTTAAATTCGCCAGTTGTTTGCATGCAAAAGAGATTTATCGCGAACCAGTACTGGGTCTAAATGTACTATAAGCGTACCAGTTCAAAACTAGAGATTTTCTCCACAGGGTACAGACGAATAATGCATGCAAAAGGATTGCCGAAAAAAATGTAAGAAACGAACGAATACAAAGACAACCGTTTAGATGAAAACCAACCCGAACAAGGACAAAATGGTAATGTAGAGCAATGTTGCCAGATTCAGAGTTTTAAGTGTAAATTATTGTTTTTTAGGCAAGCTTAGGGCCGTTTACTTAATACGTAGTTAACACTAGCAGCAGTTGAAATCACAGTATATACAGTAATAAACCTTTTTAAGTACTCCTCGGGGGTAAAATCTGGTCAGGGTTGAAAATGAGAAGGAGCATGAATTTTGTTGATTCAGAGTTGTATACAACATTATTGTGGTATGAAAGGGAGCAACAACCGTACTATGGCAGAGTGGCACAAGTCACGACTGTGTAATAGTGCCCGAAACTAATTGCAAAAGTGTAAAACCATTGCAAATTTGTGTCTATTATTATAGATACTAGTACAGATTATCATAGTTCAGTGTATAATTTGTTATATTACACCGCACATGATAATGAACTGTTAAATGCTGAAAACGCTTGTAACTTCTTGATCACCCAAAATTGGGTGTGCTTAATGGACTGTCTGGGCGGGTGTGCTTAATGGACTGTCTGGGCGGATGCGCTGGCAGGCATTGGGGTCTGTATAGCTATGGACTGTCTGGGCGGATGCGCTGGCAGGCATTGGGGTCTGTATAGCTATACAAACCTTGCTTTTTTTTTTGAATAAAGACTTAAATGTATTCGGAAATTTAGAATTTGGCTTGATAAATTCACAAAGTTTACGTTTTTTATAAAAAAATTTAATCCTACAATGGATTTTTTTTTATTTTAAACTTACATTTAAGAAAACTCTATTCAATGCTATAATTACGATTTAAGTTTTCCAGTTTATAACACACAAGCGTTAATTATTGATATTATTCTTCAATAAGCATGAATAGCAGCATACATTAAAGATGAATATTAAACTTAACCTATTTTGTTCATAAATAATACATAGTTATGTATATTTTATCCTCGAAATGAACTTTTTCTAATCATGAGGCGAAATTCCACACAGTAAGTGTTGCCGTGCGCGCAAAACGAACACGCTGCACACAACCCAAAAGTACTCCTCGGGGATGAAATGGTGAAAAAATGCGAAAAGGTTTATTACTGTATATACTGTGGTTGAAATATCGCTATCGAGGTGATCGACTCCATGACGTAGATAACGATGTTTAACCTGTGGTTAGTCTTTGAGTAACCGGCCCTTAAAGAGGTTTAAATTACCATCTATTACAAATTACAGTTTTTCGAAATCTGCTATTTAAACGAACAAAAATGAAATTTCTCTTTCGGTTCTTTTTGCAAGTCAATTTTTATGATAAAGGGGGACGATGAAGAAGCAGGGTGTCCTCATTTGAAACGAATGGTTTCGGCTGTTCTTTGCACTCAAGTCACCACAGCAAATGTCTAAAGAATATTTTGGCAAATCAATTTGGATAGAACAATGAATAAACTAGAAATTTCAGCACCCTCTGGCACTTTAGGAACTTAGGATTCCTTAAAAATATGGTTGAGGAGGTACTAAATTGGAGGTATTGAATTTAATGCTCAAAAACAATAAACAAAGCAATGCTAGAAAAATAATTAAACTTAATTACATTACGACAAAATGCGATTTACTATATATGTTCCATTCTATAATTTTGTTTAGTTAAAAATCGTTTTTTGTAATTAAGTTTAATAAAATTAAAAAACCTTAATTTTTCAAAAACTCTCTTAATTTTTGGGCGAAAATACGAATACAGTTTGTTAGAAACCAAATTTTGCAACACCGTAGTAGAGAAAAGAACTGGGGGTGCTTAATAACGTCCTGGTAAGAATGGTCGAATGAATGTAGTTCACGTAGTGTAATCGATGGGTAGTGTAAGTGGCGTCAGGTGTCGGGGGCCAGTAGGGATTAGGGTGGGTGTGCATAGTGGCTACAGTAGGTCAGTGGGTGGCAGAGAGCTCATTATCCAATATACGATAACAAAAACAAATAAATAACACTGACACAAAAACATCTATGCAAGAAAAGTTCGCAAACTTAGTAGTTGGATTGGGTTTCTTTAGTTTTTTTTGTTTCTTTTCCACGTTTTTTTATGCACAGCTGGCGCACGCAATTCGGGTGTGTCATGGAGATTCGTTTTTTATTTCAACGTTTTTTCAACCGCTGAACTTTTCACGTGAAACATGTCTGAACATACCGGCATCAGGGCTCGGCGTTCAGCTTTCCGGCATACATTTATGTACATATCCATGTAGACATACATTACATAATGACATTACATAATGAAATTACAAACCGGAAATTTCCTACCGTAAAACTTTTGTTTTTTTGTCGCACGCATTTCACCCATACTTATTGGATATTGAATACTTGCTTACATTAAAATATATGTACATATTCGTAAGTTAATGTTTGTGGATATCCTAGCTTGTTGCCGTCAGTCAAATGAAAATTCATGTAATCAACGATGAGATCAGCAGGATACATGCCTTTGTATTTCATATATTGATTTTTTTGGTGGCTATTCTGTATTCACTAATGGAATTATTCATAAGCTATCCATTGCAACTCTGTGTTAGTATGCATTAGTCGCCTTTTAAAGTTATCCATGCGATGTAGTCAATTATGGTGCAGTAAAAACCAACTTATAAATTGGTGTTATAGAAAATGAAATGAAGAAAGTCCCCTCCACACTAAATATACTTTTGCTATTTTCTTGTTTATTTCTATTACTTGTTATACTTTTATTCTATTATGCCGGATTTCCCTAAAACATTCCAGCTGAAAGAAAATATTGCAAATGAAAACACCACTAATTCAATAATGGCAAATATATTTGTTATATTGATCTGAAAACCTATGTATTTCAGGTAATCTCTAAATAATATGCTGGGAGTTTTCAGACCTAGACAACAAAAGACAAGCAAACAAGAGATTACCGGGTATGCATAGCTCAGTGGTTAGCGTTGCGGGCTTTGCACATCGATGATACGGGTTCGATTCCTGCTGAAGTCTTGAAAAATAAGTCTGATGAGGAGATGTGGTCATCTCCGAATTAGCAGCTATGTATAACTTCTACCGTCTACTAACGTGATAAAATTGAACACAGCCACATATGTTATCATTACCGAACTTATGGCAAAAAGTAATATGTATTGGAAAGCGAAATATGGCACCTTCCCTACAAAGTGTAATTATACCTTTCATGAGCATGAAATGGTATTATAACTTTGGTCTGATGTTTGTAAGTACCAGAATAAAAAGAGATAGACCCATTAAAATGTATACTTATATGATCAGAACGTCGAGCTGAGTCGATTTAGCCATGTCCGTCTGTCCGTCTGTTTGTAAGCAATCTAGTCTCTCAGTTTTCGAGATATCCGGATAAAATTTGGTAGGTGGGTGTACTTTTATAATGTATTAATCATTTGTCGGAACCGGAAGAATCGGACCACTATAGCATACAGCTCCCATACAACTGATTGTTCAGATATGAGATTTTTCGTTATAACTCCTCCATTTATGTAGCTAGGACCATGAAATTCCGCGCTGTTTTCACTCATTATCAACAGAAGACTTACAGTGAAAATGACAAAGATCGGGTCACTATAACCTGCAGCCCTCATACAACTGATTTAAGTACTTGTGTCTTTTCAATGCTAAAGGATAGTACGCCACCATTACCTTTGTTGAAGAGATTCTATAATGATGAGTTCCCTGAGACTGAATGCTGATTTAATTCCATCACTGACACCGGATTCACACATTATCGAATCTTCACTGATGGCTCCAAAACTGACTCTGGGTCATGATCTGGGGTCTTTTTCGAAGTTAATGGGGATAAGCTACACTTTTCTATTGGGGAATATACTTCGGTCTTCCAGGATGCTTTACTCTGGGTACCAGGTCACTCAGGAGTACCTGGTAATGAGACATCTGACCATTTGGCCAGAACTGGCTCAGGCCAGGCATTCCTGGGTCCTCAACCAGTTTTAGCATGCCCACCTTCGGCCATCGAAGCCACCATCAGAAACTGGTTTAATACTTCGCTCAGCAATGACTGGGAGGCATCGAGGGAATGCAGGTTGGCAAAACTCATGTTGCCTGCAATCTTAGAAGGTCTATGTTCTTTTTTTTTTGCTCTCCCTGAGCAGACGGCACGTGACTGTGATAGGCGTAAATGACATGTCCATTTTCCCATCTTGCCTTGAAGAGGGTGAGATGATGGAAAACTTGTTGTACCCATGATAAAAAAATAGGAAGGTAGAACCGATGAGAGGAATTTTTCGAATTCTTGACGTTTGCAAACAATTTAATTTTAAAATTTTACAAACAAACTCACACACCCATTCTCATTTCCAATCTCAAACAACAACCACTTTGAACAATTACTTTTTTTACTCTCAATTTTATATGATTTTAAAATGGTGGCAAACTTCATAAAAAAATCACGGCCGACGAATTGAGAGAACGGTTTTACCCTACTATGTTTTTCTCATGGTTGTACCTATTGCTTGCTCGGTTGTTTGTCATCCCTTTTTCTAGACCCATTCTTTTCTCTATTGTCACTTTCTGAATTAAAAGTTTGGCGTAAAAAGCTTAGCCGTTTTGTTGTTTTAAGCTTTGTATTTTAAAAAGGTGACTGATAAATATTTTTTACCTCACTTTAAAACTTGGAGCGATAAAAATAAAATTGATGGCATCATCACAAATAAACTAGTTTACAAATACTCCACGTGGAAAATCATGAGTGGGCCAAACATTTGATGTGTTTATGGTGAAGATAATGTTAATAACTCCTCAGAGCGATATAGTATTTTGATGGATTTACGAGTAGTGTTACCACAAAGATTTTTAATTTTTTACCGAAACTCTAAAACAAAATACCAAACTCAGAAAAAACAAGTAAGAGCAGCGCTGTCTTCGGCTATGCCGAAGGCTTCATACCTTTCATGAAAATCTGCAAATTTTACTTTGACAGATACTGCTTTTGAATACATCTGCATACATCGATAGAGGAGTTACATAGCTAAATAAAAAATCGCATCTGAACAATCAGAGGTATGGAAGATATACCTTATATTAGCACCAATCTAAGTGATTTTTACTGCTATGTGATCGGTATGTAAACCGGTAACACAATTTATTGGGTTTAGTTTCCTACATAAAGGAGATATATCGCAAAAACTGGTATCTGAACAATCAGTGGTATAGGAGATAAAGCTTATACAGCATAGATTTTGACGATTTTCTCAGTAGACTTTGTATTATTATTTATAAAATATCTTACGAAATTAATCGGTTTTAGCTGTTCAAATAAAGGAGTTTTACAGTAAAATCCCATATCTGAACAATCAGATTTATGGAAGATACATATATGTTATAGTCACCCGATCCTTGTTATTTTCACTGTAAGTATTCTGTTAATAATGAGTGAAAATGGTGCGAAATTTTATGTTCCTAGCTGCATAAATGGGGGAGTTATGATAAAAGACCTCATATCTGAACAATCAGTTGTATGAGGGCTGCAGGTTATAGTGACCCGATCTTTGTCTTTTTCACTGTAAGTCTTCTGTTGATAATGAGTGAAAACAGCGCGAAATTTCATGGTCCTAGCTACATAAATGGAGGAGTTATAACGAAAAATCTCATATCTGAACAATCAGTTGTATGGGAGCTGTATGCTATAGTGGTCCGATTCTTCCGGTTCCGACAAATGATTAATACATTATAAAAGTACACCCACCTACCAAATTTTATCCGGATATCTCGAAAACTGAGAGACTAGATTGCATACAAACAGACAGACAGACGGACAGACGGACATGGCTAAATCGATTCAGCTCGACGTTCTGATCATATAAGTATACATTTTAATGGGTCTATCTCTTTTTATTCTGGTACTTACAAACATCGGACCAAAGTTATAATACCATTTCAGGCTCATGAAAGGTATAAAGATAATAAACGTTAAATAAACTAAAGAAAAATAGCCAAAACTTACTAAAATGTGGCGTCCCTGTTTTTATTTGGTTCACTGTATGCGTATCTCGGTAACTGATTTATCAAATTGTACCAAACTCAGTGCACTGATTGAGCTTGGCCTAAAAATGCTATATGCTGAACATTTTCGCAATCGGACTAAAATTATGACCACTTTCCACTTCTAAAAAAAAGCGTTAAAATTGTATGGTGCATTGCTTTAAAACGTTGGACCACGTTGGATTTTGTATTTTAGCAGCTGAAAGAATATATACTAAAAATTTCAAATGTGTTCGCGATTTAAAAAAAAACGATTTTTTTCACGAAAGTTTCTGAGAATTGCCTATATACTTGACAGCGAGTCTAGCGCGCTTACCATACTAATTTTATTGGGGCACCGAAATTGCGCATATGGAAACTGTGCATTTAGACATTATTTCGGTTTCAACCGAAACTGTGCATGTATGCTTTACTTCGGTTTTTACCATATGCATTATTTCGGTTTTAAACCGAAACTGTGCATGTATGCATTACTTCGTTTTTTTTCATATGCATTATTTCGCTTTTAAAACGAAAGTATGCATATGCATAATTTCGGTATTTTCTCATATGCATTATTTCGGTTTTCAACCGAAACTGTGCATGTATGCATT